>NC_048566.1:75032461-75187461 GCF_013265735.2 Oncorhynchus mykiss | reverse complement strand
GAGATGACAGTCAGGTCTCAGTGATAGATAACGGAATTTTAGGATTATAAAATAGTTACCACATGCTGACATACACTAGATGTGAAAAACATATGAGAAGTCTTTTGACCTAGCTTGGTTTCTCAATTGACTACCTCGCCTGGTTCGCCAACTTCTTCTCTGAGTTCAGTGTGTCAAATCGGAGGGCCTGTTGTCCGGACCTCTGGCAGTCTCTATGGGGGTGCCACAGGGTTCAATTATCGGGCCGACTCTCTTCTCTGTATATGTCGCTCTTGCTGCTGGTGATTCTTTGATATACCTCTACGCAGACGACACCATTCTGTATACCGCTGGCCCTTCTTTGGACACTGTGTTAACTAACCTCCAGACGAGCTTCAATGCCATACAACTTTCCTTCCGTGGCATCCAACTGCTTTTAAACGCCTAGGTGTTTAAATACCTAGGTGTCTGGTTAGACTGTAAACTCTCCTTCCAGACTCACATTAAACATCTCCAATCCAAAATTAAATATAGAATCTGCTTCCTATTCCGCAACAAAGCATCCTTCACTCATGCTGCAAACATACCTTCGTAAAACTATCCTACCGATCCTCGACTTCGGCGATGTCATTTACAAAATAGCCTCCAACACTCTACTCAACAAATTGGATGCAGTCTACCACAGCGCCAACCATTTTGTCACCAAAGCTCCATATACTACCCACCACTGACCTGTACGCTCTCGTTGGCTGGCCCTCGCTTCATACTCGTCGCCAAACACACAAGTCTCTGCTAGGTAAAGCCCCGCCTTATCTCAGCTCACTGGTCACCATAGCAGCACCCACCTGTAGCACGCGCTCCAGCAAGTATATGTCACTGGTCACCCCCAAAGCCAATTCTTCCTTCGGCCGCCTCTCCTTCCAGTTCTCTGCTGCCAATGACTGGAACGAACTGCAAAAATCACTAAAGCTGGAGACTCTTACCTCCCTCACTAGTTTAAGCACCAGCTGTCAGAGCAGCTCACAGATCACTGCACATAGCTCATCTGTAAATAGCCCATCCAATCTACCTCATCCCCATACTGTATTTATTTATTGCTTGCTCCTTTATACCGCAGTATCTCTATTTGCACATTCGTCTTCTGCACATTCTACCATTCCAGTGTTTAATTGCTATATTGTAATTACTTCGCCACTATGGCCTATTTATTTCCTTAACTCTTTATCCTACCTCATTTTCACATGCTGTAACTCTGTGTCGTTGTATGTGTCGAACTGCTGTGCTTTATCTTGGCCAGGTCACAGTTCCAAATGAGAACTTGTTCTCAACTAGCCTACCTGGTTAAATAAAAAATAAATAAATAAAAACCTGTAAGGGCAGGGGGTTTAAACCTATCCCAAACCTTAAGCCTTACCTTAACCATTCAGAATGAATGCCCACACTTAACCCTTACCTTAACCATTCAGAATGAATGCCCAAACTTAACCCTCACCTTAACCATTCGGAACGAATGCCACAACTTAACCCTCACCTTAACCATTCAGAATGAATGCCCAAACTTAACCCTTACCTTAACCATTCAGAATGAATACCACAACTTAACCCTTAACATCAAAATATGATGTTTGGCAAAATGGAACAATACAGAGCAGCAGGAGCAACAAAAACACTTAGAAATTAGATGTTTGGAGCAACTTTGAAATTTGACCTTTGGAGAACGTGGATGAATGTCTAATTCTGCAGTGATAATGTGAGAGCTTGTTGACAGTACAGCACTGGCTAACTGGACAACATCTCCAACCTGCAATCCCACAGAGGGATACTAGTCATAGTTGTCACTCTGCTGGTCCTGATATTTATAGACAGAGGATGCTACGATATGGAGGAAGTGAAAAGAGAAAGATATATATAGAGAAAAAAAAGAGCTTGTTTGGTAAGCATCAAGGGTCCGTTATTCCCTTCCCTCAGATCCAGGAGCAATAGCACACAAATAACATGACGTGAGGGGCGTGGGCCTGTGTCACCATGCCTGACCACATACATAGACAAACCACTAGACAGATATACCCCTCAATCAGGATCCAAATGGCAACAAGAGCATTAACATCTACAACATTTGTAGAATTCTTCAAAAAAATAAAAACACTTACAGTCATTGAGCATTATACAGTAGCTTGCAGAATCACTTGGTTGCACATCTAATATCCGAACCCAGAGATTACCATGCATGAACAGATATCAGTGAATACTGATGTATGACTCCCTCTCTCTCTTTATATATACAGTTGAAGTCGGACATTTACATACACCTTAGCCAAATACATTTAATGTCGGATTTTCACAATTCCTGACATTTAATCATAGTAAAAAAAATATATATATATATTTTTTTATTTCACCTTTATTTAACCAGGTAGGCTAGTTGAGAACAAGTTCTCATTTGCAACTGCGACCTGGCCAAGATAAAGCATAGCAGTGTGAACAGACAACACAGAGTTACACATGGAGTAAACAATTAACAAGTCAATAACACAGTAGAAAAAAAAGAGAGTCTATATACATTGTGTGCAAAAGGCATGAGGAGGTAGGCGAATAATTACAATTTTGCAAATTAACTCTGGAGTGATAAATGATCAGATGGTCATGTACAGGTAGAGATATTGGTGTGCAAAAGAGAAGAAAAGTAAATAAATATAAACAGTATGGGGATGAGGTAGGTAAAATTGGGTGGGCTATTTACCGATAGACTATGTACAGCTGCAGCGATCGGTTAGCTGCTCAGATAGCAGATGTTTGAAGTTGGTGAGGGAAATAAAAGTCTCCAACTTCAGCGATTTTTGCAATTCGTTCCAGTCAGAGGCAGCAGAGAACTGGAACGAAAGGCGGCCAAATGAGGTGTTGGCTTTAGGGATGATCAGTGAGATACACCTGCTGGAGCGCGTGCTACGTGTGGGTGTTGCCATCGTGACCAGTGAACTGAGATAAGGCGGAGCTTTACCTAGCATGGACTTGTAGATGACCTGGAGCCAGTGGGCCTGGCGACGAATATGTAGCGAGGGCCAGCCGACTAGAGCATACAGGTCGCAGTGGTGGGTGGTATAAGGTGCTTTAGTAACAAAACGGATGGCACTGTGATAAACTGCATCCAGTTTGCTGAGTAGAGTATTGGAAGCTATTTTGTAGATGACATCGCCGAAGTCGAGGATCGGTAGGATAGTCAGTTTTACTAGGGTAAGTTTGGCGGCGTGAGTGAAGGAGGCTTTGTTGCGGAATAGAAAGCCAACTCTAGATTTGATTTTTGATTGGAGATGTTTGATATGAGTCTGGAAGCAGAGTTTACAGTCTAGCCAGACACCTAGGTACTTATAGATGTCCACATATTCTAGGCCTGAACCATCCAGGGTGGTGATGCTAGTCGGGCGTGCGGGGGCAGGCAGCGAACGGTTGAAAAGCATGCATTTGGTTTTACTAGCGTTTAAGAGCAGTTGGAGGCCACGGAAAGAGTGTTGTATGGCATTGAAGCTTGTTTGGAGGTTAGATAGCACAGTGTCCAAGGACGGGCCGGAAGTATACAGAATGGTGTCGTCTGCGTAAAGGTGGATCAGGGAATCACCCGCAGCAAGAGCAACATCATTGATTCATACAGAGAAAAGAGTCGGCCCGAGAATTGAACCCTGTGGCACCCGCATAGAGACTGCCAGAGGACCGGACAGCATGCCCTCCGATTTGACACACTGAACTCTGTCTGCAAAGTAGTTGGTGAGGCAGTCATTAGAAAAACCGAGGCTACTGAGTCTGCCGATAAGAATATGGTGATTGACAGAGTCGAAAGCCTTGGCAAGGTTGATGAAGACGGCTGCACAGTACTGTCTTTTATCGATGGCGGTTATGATATCGTTTAGTACCTTGAGCGTGGCTGAGGTGCACCCGTGACCGGCTCGGAAACCAGATTGCACAGCGGAGAAGGTACGGTGGGATTTGAGATGGTCAGTGACTTGTTTGTTGACTTGGCTTTCGAAGACCTTAGATAGGCAGGGCAGGATGGATATAGGTCTGTAACAGTTTGGGTCCAGGGTGTCTCCCCATTTGAAGAGGGGGATGACTGCGGCAGCTTTCCAATCCTTGGGGATCTCAGACGATATGAAAGAGAGGTTGAACAGGCTGGTAATAGGGGTTGCGACAATGGCGGCGGATAGTTTCAGAAATAGAGGGTCCAGAAAGGCATGGCCAGCCGTTGAGAAATGCTTGTTGAAGTTTTCGATAATCATGGATTTATTGGTGGTGACCGTGTTACCTAACCTCAGTGCAGTGGGCAGCTGGGGTGCTCTTGTTCTCCATGGACTTTACAGTGTCCAATAACTTTTTGGAGTTAGAGCTACAGGATGAACATTTCTGCCTGAAGAAGCTGGCCTTTGCTTTCCTGACTGACTGCGTGTATTGGTTCCTGACTTCCCTGAACAGTTGCATATCGCGGGGACTATTCGATGCTATAGCAGTCCGCCATAGGATGTTTTTGTGCTGGTCGAGGGCAGTCAGGTCTGGAGTGAACCAAGGGTTATATCTGTTCTTAGTTCTGCATTTTTTGAACGGAGCATGCTTATCTAAAATGGTGAGGAAGTTACTTTTAAAGAATGACCAGGCATCCTCAACTGTCAACTGTTGTCAATATCCTTCCAGGATACCCGGGCCAGGTCGATTAGAAAGGCTCACAGAAGTGTTTTAGGGAGCGTTTGACAGTGATGAGGGGTGGTCGTTTGACTGCGGATCCGTAGCGGATACAGGCAATGAGGCAGTGATCGCTGAGATCCTGGTTGAAGAGAGCGGAGGTGTATTTGGAGGGCCAGTTGGTCAGGATGACGTCTATGAGGGTGCCCTTGTTTACAGATTTAGGGTTGTACCTGGTGGGTTCCTTGATGATTTGTGTGAGATTGAGGGCATCTAGCTTAGATTGTAGAACTGCCGGGGTGTTAAGCTTATCCCAGTTTAGGTCACCTAACAGAACAACTCTGAAGCTAGATGGGGGGCGATCAATTCACAAATGGTGTCCAGGGCACAGCTGGGAGCTGAGGGGGGTCGGTAGCAGGCGGCAACAGTGTGAGACTTATTTCTGGAGAGAGTCATTTTTAAAATTAGTAGTTCGAACTGTTTGGGTATGGACCTGGAAAGTATGACATTACTTTGCAGGCTATCTCTGCAGTAGACTGCAACTCCTCCCCCTTTGGCAGTTCTATCTTGACGGAAAATGTTATAGCTGGGTATGGAAATCTCAGAATTTTGGGTGGCCATCCTGAGCCAGGATTCAGACACGGCAAGGACATCAGGGTTAGCAGAGTGTGCTAAAGCAGTGAGTAGAACAAACTTAGGGAGGAGGCTTCTGATGTTGACATGCATGAAACCAAGGCTTTTTTGATCACAGAAGTCAACAAATGAGGGTGCCTGGGGACATGCAGGGCCTGGGTTTACCTCCACATCACACGCGGAACAGAGGAGGAGTAGTATGAGGGTGCGGCTAAAGGCTATCAAAACTGGTCGCCTAGAGCGTTGGGGACAAAGAATAAAAGGAGCAGATTTCTGGGCATAGTAGAATATATTCAGGGCATAATGCGCAGACAGGGGTGCGGGTACAGCGGAGGTGATGATAAGCGAGGTTGTATCTCTGGACATGCTGGTTGTAATGGGTGAGGTCACCGCATGTGTGGGAGGTGGGACAAAGGAGGTATCAGGGGTATGAAGAGTGGAACTAGGGGCTCCATTGTAAACTAAAACAATGATAACTAACCTGAACAACAGTATACAAGGCATATTGACATTTGAGAGAGACATACAGCGAGGCATACAGTAATCGCATGTGTTGATTGGGAGAGCTAGCTAAAACAGTAGGTGAGACAACAACAGCTAATAAGCTAGCACAACAACAGCAGGTAAAATGACGTTGACTAGGCAGAGAGGGTCGGATTAACTACACCTGCCTGAGTGCGGCTGGGGCCGACAGATTAAAAAAAATGCCCTGTCTTAGGCCAGTTAGGATCACCACTTTATTTTAAGAATGTGAAATGTAAGAATAATAGTAGAGAGAATGTAATAGTGCCTGTGTGTAGCTGGTGTAGAGGAGTCAGGCTCGGGACAGCAGATATGAGTAATAAACGTAATTTACTCAAATATTCACAAATACAACACAATAAATCGAGCCCACAATAACGGACAGTACTACAAACACTCACAAACAACCATGGGGGAACAGAGGGTTAAATAATGAACAAGTAATTGGGGGATGGAAACCAGGTGTGTAAGACAAGGACAAAACATACGGAAAATGAAAAGTGGATCGGCGATGGCTAGAAGGCCGGTGACGCCGAGCGCCGCCCGAACAAGGAGAGGGACCGACCTCGGCGGAAGTAGTGACAGAGAATGCCTTATTTCAACTTTTATTTCTTTCATCACATTCCCAGTGTGTCAGTAGTTTACATACACTCAATAAGTATTTGGTAGCATTGTCTTGAAATTGTTTAACTTGGGTCAGGTAGCCTTCCACAAGCTTCCCACAATAAGTTGAATTTTGGCCCATTCTGCCTCACAGAGCTGGTGTAACTGAGTCAGGTTTGTAGGCCTCCTTGCTCGCACACACATATTCAGATTGGTTTAACACTTTTTTGGTTACTATATGATTCTATATGTGTTATTTGTTTTGTTTGGATGTCTTCACTGTTACTCCACAATGTAGAAATAGTACAAATAAAGAAAAAACATTTATTTAGGTGTGTTCAAACTTTTGACTGGTACTGTATACATAGGCCACATCATCAGACAGATTGAGCTGAGAGAACAGCGTAATTATATGTGTCAAAAGAAAGAAGAAAAGAAAGAACAACACAATGCAATGACATGAGGTGCGACAACAAACCACCCACACTGAGATTACTAAAGACAAACAAATGGCTTCAATCGGATCACATAGAGAGAGAGGGAGGAATTATTTCAAAGACGAGGGAGACACAAAGAATAGAAAATACACAATAAGATACTAAGAAAGGAAAGGAGAGAGACAGAGAGAGAGAGAGAGAGAGAGAGAGAGAGAGAGAGAGAGACAGAGAGAGAGAGAGAGAGAGAGAGAGAGAGAGAGAGAGAGAGAGAGAGAAAGAGAGAGAGAGAGAGTAAAATAGATGTCCAGTGGTGTCTCTGTTGGCTGTGCAAGGAAGGTAGGTCAGGTAGAGAATGCAAAGTACCCAATTCGGCTCTGACACACACACACACACACACACACACACACACACACACACACACACACACACACACACACACGAGGTGGGAAGAGGTATGTACAACATTAATATTGCTCTGGGGATTTCTGTGCTGTTCCACATGGCCTTTCACAAACCAGTAACCCTATAGCTACACACACAGAGTCCCAGCCCAGCGTTTACAAACACTCACTGATTACAGATATATGCTAATCTTTATGAGTATGATCATGACAATTATACTACTGTCAATATCCCTAATATGAAATCAATTATTCTCAAACTGCCTCTCTCATCTCCACCCAAACAACATGCTCTAAATAGTTAAATATTCCATACGTTAATGGCCCTGTCTCAAACTGCTTTGGCGAATCCGTTAAACATTAGTGGTACGGTACTTTTCTAAATCAAGAGTCCAATGGCTGTGGGCGTGTTAGCAGTTGATGTTATTCTTCAATAACACAGACCCCAAAACAAATCAGGGGGAGAAAAATAGGTTTATTCAAAGAGGACAAATCATAGATGTTATGCTGAGAGGTAGATGTTCGTTCTCCCCTGTCCTCAGTGACACTCTCCTCGGTGATTCTCTCCACAGAACAAAGGACAGGATGTAGTTGTAACGTCTGCTTCCAACTCACACCCTCAAACACTTAGATCCCCTGAACGCAGATCACTCTCCAGATCCCAATCACCTAAATTCTAATCACCTGTTCACACACCTGTATGTCATTATCACACACTATTTAGTTCAGTTCCCCCACCCCATCACTGTGAGGTATTGTTTGTTTTGTGACACGGCTTTCAGAGCTCTATTTTTCCTGTGATAGTTTTTTCCTGCCTCACTAACGATGCCTTTTGCCTATTCGGATTTCCTGTTATCAAACTATTGCCTGATCTCCCGGAATACTTTACTAGCCTTTTCCCTGCATGTACTCTTGCCTTTTTGGACCCCCTGTGTATGACCTTCTGCCTGCCCCTGGACCCAGCTACCTGCCTCCTCCTGTGTTCCTTTGCAATAAACACCTGCTGCGCCCTGCGCTTGAAACCAGCTCCCTGTCTCCCCTCGTGTTCCTTACAGTAGCTTTAACCCAACCCTAGCCTGTGGTTGACCAATTATAATTCCTTGCAATATATCTGGGCCAATGGCCAAATAACAAGTATCCTGTTCGAGGCTCAATGTATAGACAAATTCCTCCCATGTCTCTGACCCATTGCTCATTAATTCCCTATTACAGAAAAAGCACTTTTCATTGATCGTTAGTACTCTATTGACCTTTAGTTCTCTTGACCTTTAGTCCTCTCTTGACATTTAGTCCTCTGCATTGTGTATTTATCTTAAAATATTCTTACAGGAGGTATCTGAAACCAGAAGATCCCAGGTTATGTTTGATTGCCTCATCGACCATCCATAGCGATTGAAAGTCTAGTAGTTATGTTCACCTGGATGAATGGGTTAGATGAGGCTAGTCTTGCCTGAAAGCCCTTGGCAGCTGTTGATGTAAATAGAGCTGAGTAGAGAGAGAGAGGGCTTCAGGGAAACACAATGGTACATGCTCAACCCCTTCCTGTACTCCCTGTTCACCCATGACTGCATGGCCATGCACACCTCCAACTAAATCATCAAGTTTGTAGACGACACAACAGTAGTAGGCCTTGCTAGCACAAACTGTAATATGTTCCGGGATTCTTCCAATGGCATTGAGGACTGCACGTACATACCCCAACCAAAAGCCATGGATTACAGGCAACATCTGCACCGTGCTAAAAAGCAGAGCTGCTGCTTTCAGGAGCAGGACTCTAACCCGGAAGCTTATAAGAAATCCCGCTATGCTGTCCGACGAACCATCAAACAGGCAAAGAGTCAATACAGGACTAAGATTGAATCGTACTACACTGGCTCCGACGCTCGTCGGATGAGGCAGGGCTTGCAAACTATTAAAGACTACAAAGAGAATCACAACCGAGAGCTGCCCAGTGACACGAGCCTACCAGACAAGCTAAATAACTTCTATGCTCGCTTTGAGGCAAATAACACTGAAACATGCATGAGAGCATCAGATGTTCCGGATGGTCCGGATTACTGTGTGATCACGCTCTCCGTGAGACCGTGAGAGCTGATGTGAGTAAGACCTTTAAACAGGTCAACATTCACAAGGCTGCGGGGCCAGACGGATTACCAGGACGTGTACTCCGAGCACGCACTGACCAGCTGGCAAGTGTCTTCACTGACATTTTCAACCTCTCCCTGTCTTAGTCTGTAATACCAACATGTTTCAAGCAGACCACCATAGTCCCTGTGCCCAAGAACACTAAGGTAACCTGCCTAAATGACTACCAACCCGTAGCCTTCATGTCTGTAGCCATGAAATGTTTTGAAAGGCTGGTCATGGCTCACATCAACACCATTATCCCAGAAACACTAGACACACTCCAATTTGCACACCGCACCAACATATCCACAGATAATGCAATCTCTATTGCACTCGACACTGCCCTTTCACACCTGGACAAAAGGAACACCTATGTGAGAATGCTGTTCATTGACTACAGCTCAGCGTTCAACACCATAGTACCCTCAAAGCTCATCACTAAGCTAAGGACCCTGGGACTAAACACCTCCCTCTGCAACTGGATCCTAGTCTTCCTGATGGGCCGCCCCCAGGTGGTAAGGGTAGGTAACAACACATCCGCCACGCTGATCCTCAACATGGGGGCCTCTCAGGGGTGCGTGCTCAGCCCCCTCCTGTACTCCATGTTCACCCATGACTGCTCGGCCAGGCACAACTCCAACACCATCATTACGTTTGCTGATGACACAACAGTGGTAGGCCTGATCACTGACAACGATGAGACAGTCTATAGGGAGGAGGTCAGAGACCTGGCCGTGTGGTGCAAGGACAACAACCTCTCCCTCAAAGTGATCAAGACAAAGAAGATGATTGTGGACTACAGGAAAAGGAGGATCGAGCACGCCCCCATTCTCATCGACGGGGCTGTAGTTGAGCAGGTTGAGAGCTTCAAGTTCCTTGGCATTCCACATCACCATCACCTAACATGGTCCAAGCACACCAAGACAGTCGTGAAGAGGGCACGATAAAACCTATTCCCCCTCAGGAGACTGAAAAGATTTGGCATGGGTCCTCAGCTCCTCAAAAGGTTCTACAGCTGCACCATTGAGAAGTACACCACATCAGGGTTGCATCACTGCCTGGTACGGCAACTGCTCAGCCTCCGACCGCAATGCACTACAGAGGGTAGTGCATAGGGCCCAGTACATCACCGGGGCCAAGCTTCCTGCCATCCAGGACCTCTATACCATGTGGTGTCAGAGGAAGGCCCTAAAAATTGTCAAAGACTACAGCCACCCTAGTCATAGACTGTTCTCTCTGCTACTGCACGGCAAGTGGTACCGGAGCGCCAAGTCAGGTCCAAGAGGCTTCTAAACAGCTTCTACCCCCAAGCCATAAGACTCCTGAACAGCTAATCAAATGGCTACCCAGACTATTTGCACCCCCCCCCCCAACCCCACGCTGCTGCTACTCTCTGTAATTATCCATCCACTTTAATAACCCTACCTGCATGTACATAATTACCTCAATTACCTCGACACCGGTGCCCCCGAACATTGACACATTGACTCTGTACCAGTACCCCCTGTATATAGCCCCCACTATTGTTATTTACTGCTGTTCTTTAATTATTTGTTATTCTTATCTCTTTCTTTTTTTGTATTTTCTTAGAACTGCATTATTGGTTAAGGGCTTGTAAGTAAGAATTTCGCTGTACGGTAGGATAGAATACCTGTTGTATTCAGCGCATGTGACAAATAAAATTTGATTAGATTTAATAAAGAAGGTACGGCAATTGCACGGCCTGCAACTGCAGGGCTAAAGAGATGTTGGTGCGGTCTGCACAACGCATCACAGGGGGCACAATGCCTGCCTTCCAGGACACCTACAGCACCCGATTATCAAGGACATCAACCCACCAGAGCCACGGCCTGTTCACCATGCTATCATCCAGAAGGTGAAGTCAGTACAGGTGCATCAAAGCTTCTATCTCAAGGTCATCAGACTATTAAATAGGCATCACTAGCCGGCTTCCACCCAGTAGCCTGCCCTGAACTTAGTAACTGTCACTAGCCGGCTACCACCTGGTTACACAACCTTAGAGACTGCTGCCCTGTGCACATTGACAAGGAATCACTGGTCACTTTAATAATGCTTACATACTGTTTTACCCACTTCATATGTATATACTGTATTGTAGTCAAGTTCATCCTATTTAACTATTGCTGTACATATACTATTCTATCCTACGTATTCTTCAGATATACTACATGTTCTATCCACATACTGTCCATAATGTCTCTACATCCCATTTTGGGATTCGACCAAAAAAATCTGATTAAATTTGATTTAATTTCGAGACAGAAAACTCTGATCATATTACATCCTCTGCTCATTACTAGAGCACACACACACACACACACACACACACACGACAAATGAAGGTGGAATGAAGGCGGTTCACTTGCATGAACCTAAAGCAAGGGCTTTAGCTCAGTGGCCCAAAACAAGCTTGTGACACCCAGGTCAGTTACACAGGCCCAGACCAAGAAAGATGAAACAGACATCAGGCCACCAAGGTACGCAATGTACTATACACCTCAGAGAGGACCAGCTATACACACCGACAGAGAGAGGAACATAAGCGCACACACAGTCTGTGGTCTCTGCGTGTGTGAGGTATTACTCTGGATGAGGTTCTGGACTGGGCCATTAGTCACTGGCCAGAACCCTTAAACCTACTGTTAGGACTGAGATCACTTACACATATATTGCACCCTGAGCTGTGGACTAAATTGCAATGGTTTCCAATAGGAGCTGGCGATCAGTATAGACAAACAGAAAACACACTGGGAAGAGTGGGAAGGCTTCTGACAGTGTGTGTGAGTTTTACTCCTCCTTTCTCTGACTAATCTGTCTGCTATTTGTGTTAACGGCTCTGCATCAATAATTAAGGTTTAATTACAACACACGCGCACACACACACACACACACACACACACACACACACACACACACACACACACACACACACACACACACACACACACACACACACACACACACACACACCACACCACACACACACACACACATACACACACACACACACAACCAGAGAGAAAACTAGCAAGAGAGGGATGGAAGAAAGCGTGAGTGAGTGACAGAAAGATACGTCAGTGGAATTGGGTATGGCCTTGGGCATTTCATCCACTCTCACTGAGCTGCTGAACCACTATTTCTACCCAATCAAACTCTGAGAGCCCGACACAAAGCTAGCCCAACGTCTGACACAAACACATGCACTGACCCGCTCAGCCACACACACACGCTGACAAACTAATAACCTCACATCAAGGCATACAGACACATTTGAATACCTACTGTACACCTCTTCCCATTGACTTGATACAATAATGATATTGTAGTGTTGTCTGACAATTCATCCATTATTTACAGCATAAGATAATAAGGCTTACTGTAGTGAACACAGCTGGGTTAGAAGGGTGAGGTCTATAGTTTCAGTCACACACACACACACACACACACACACACACACACACACACACACACACACACACACACACACACACACACACACACACACTGCACTATATTGCTGTTCTGAAACCATTAGTCCATTCTAGTCAAGCATTGACACTGCCCCCCGCTGCAGTTACATGTTGAACCCCATGGGGGTTGTTGGGGCAATGTGTGTGTGTTAGTGTGTAGGTGTGTGTGTGTGTGTGTGTGTGTGTGTGTGTTTCTATGTGTGTGACTCATGTAGAGAGCAGGGCTGGTTAACCCTCACGGAAGCTCAGCAGATACAGTGACCCCCACCAGCAGCCTGAGGGCTCTAATCTATAATACATGACACACACACACACACACACACACACACACACACACACACACACACACACACACACACACACACACACACACACACACACACAGAGGGATGAGACAGGGAGAGGGCCCAGCACACACATCTGGCGACACATCCAGCCCCTGGAGCAAACTCCACACAAACACACACACGCACGCACACACACACACATTGGAAGACACACCATAATCATTGTATCACATCAAGATGCCTTGTTCTATGATATTAGCCCAGCATTGAAGCACAGGGAGTGTGTGTGTGTGCATGGTTGCTTGCGTCTGCGTGTGTGTGCATCATTCGTTGTTTTATCAGAGATATCAAAAGGAGCCAATCACAAAGAATATAACATATTCTCGCTTTACTCTTTGTGAGAACGACAATGACGGATGTAATAGATGAAACACTGCTCTGACCTTAAGTAAACTCAAAGAATCTATCAGAGTTCATAAACCCCACTATAGACCAATGAGTCATTTCCTATCTATGAGCATAGCTATACTAACCCCTACTTTACTCAATCCATCTATCCATCAGTAATCCATCTTTAAAACAGGTTAAAGCAATAACTCCCTGCCTTGAAGCTATCTGCGGAGAGAGAGAGAGAGACCCAAACAAATCATGAGAAAACAAAAAGATAATTACTTGACACATTGGAAAGAATTAACAAAAAAACAGAGCGAACTAGAATGCTATTTGGCCCTACACAGAGAGTACACAGCGGCAGAATACCTGACCACCGTGACTGACCCAAACTTAAGGAAATATTTGACTATGTACAGACTTAGTGAGCATAGTCTTGCTATTGAGAAAGGCCGCCGTTGACAGACCTGGCTCTCAAGAGAAGACAGGCTATATACACACTGCCCACAAAATGAGGTGGAAACTGAGCTGCACTTCCTAGCCTTCTGTCAAATGTATGACCATATTAGAGACACATACAGTGCCTTGCGAAAGTATTCGGCCCCCTTGAACTTTGCGACCTTTTGCCACATTTCAAGCTTCAAACATAAAGATATAAAACTGTATTTTTTTGTGAAGAATCAACAACACGTGGGACACAATCATGAAGTGGAACGACATTTATTGGATATTTCAAATTTTTTAACAAATCAAAAACTGAAAAATTGGGCGTGCAAAATTATTCAGCCCCTTTACTTTCAGTGCAGCAAACTCTCTCCAGAAGTTCAGTGAGGATCTCTGAATGATCCAATGTTGACCTAATTGACTAATGATGATAAATACAATCCACCTGTGTGTAATCAAGTCTCCGTATAAATGCACCTGCACTGTGATAGTCTCAGAGGTCCGTCAAAAGCGCAGAGAGCATCATGAAGAACAAGGAACACACCAGGCAGGTCCGAGATACTGTTGTGAAGAAGTTTAAAGCCGGATTTGGATACAAAAAGATTTCCCAAGCTTTAAACATCCCAAGGAGCACTGTGCAAGCGATAATATTGAAATGGAAGGAGTATCAGACCACTGCAAATCTACCAAGACCTGGCCGTCCCTCTAAACTTTCAGCTCATACAAGGAGAAGACTGATCAGAGATGCAGCCAAGAGGCCCATGATCACTCTGGATGAACTACAGAGATCTACAGCTGAGGTGGGAGACTCTGTCCATAGGACAACAATCAAGTCGTATATTGCACAAATCTGGCCTTTATGGAAGAGTGGCAAGAAGAAAGCCATTTCTTAAAGATATCCATAAAAAGTGTTGTTTAAAGTTTGCCACAAGCCACCTGGGAGACACACCAAACATGTGGAAGAAGGTGCTCTGGTCAGATGAAACCAAAATTGAACTTTTTGGCAACAATGCAAAATGTTTTGTTTGGCGTAAAAGCAACACAGCTGAACACACCATCCCCACTGTCAAACATGGTGGTGGCAGCATCATGGTTTGGGCCTGCTTTTCTTCAGCAGGGACAGGGAAGATGGTTAAAATTGATGGGAAGATGGATGGAGCCAAATACAGGACCATTCTGGAAGAAAACCTGATGGAGTCTGCAAAAGACCTGAGACTGGGACGGAGATTTGTCTTCCAACAAGACAATGATCCAAAACATAAAGCAAAATCTACAATGGAATGGTTAAAAAATAAACATATCCAGGTGTTAGAATGGCCAAGTCAAAGTCCAGACCTGAATCCAATCGAGAATCTGTGGAAAGAACTGAAAACTGCTGTTCACAAATGCTCTCCATCCAACCTCACTGAGCTCGAGCTGTTTTGCAAGGAGGAATAGGAAAAATGTTCAGTCTCTCGATGTGCAAAACTGATAGAGACATACCCCAAACGACTTACAGCTGTAATCGCAGCAAAAGGTGGCGCTACAAAGTATTAACTTAAGGGGGCTGAATAATTTTGCACGCCCAATTTTTCAGTTTTTGATTTGTTAAAAAAGTTTGAAATATCCAATAAATGTCGTTCCACTTCATGATTGTGTCCCACTTGTTGTTGATTCTTCACAAAAAAATACAGTTTTATATCTTTATGTTTGCCTGAAATGCCTGAAGCCTGAAATGTAGCAAAAGGTCGCAAAGTTCAAGGGGGCCGAAAACTTTCGCAAGGCACTGTATTTCCCTCAGATTACACAGATCCACAAAGAATTTGAAAACAAATCCAATTTTGATGAACTTCCATATCTACTGGGTGAAATTACATAGTGTGCCATCACAGCAGCAAGATTTGTGACCTGTTGCCACAAGAAAAGGGCAACTAGTGAAGAACAAACACCATGGTAAATACAACCCATATTTATGCTTATTTATTTTCCCTTGTGTACTTTAACCATTTGTACATTGTTACAACACTGTATATATATATATAATATGACATTTGTAATGTCTTTATTGTTTTGAAACTTCTCTATGTGTAATGTTTACTGTTAATTGTTATTGTTTATTTCACCATTGTACATTATCTACCTCACTTGCTTTGGCAATGTTAACACGTTTCCCATGCCATTAAAGCCCCTTGAATTGAATTGAATTGAAATAGAGAGAGTGAGAGAGTGAGAAAGAGAGAGAGAGAGAGAGAGAGAGGAGAGAGAGAGAGAGAGAGAGAAGAGAGAGAGAGACAGAGAGAGAGAGGGAGAGAGAAAGACAGAGAGAGAGAGAGAGAGAGAGAGGGAGAGAGAGAGAGATGAAGAGAAAGAGAGAGAGAGAGAAGAGAGAGAGAGAGAGAGAGAGAGAGAGAGAGAGAGGGAGAGAGAGTGTGAGAGAGAGAGAGAGAGAGAGAGAGAAGAGAGAAGAGAGAGAAGAGAGAGAGAGAGAGAGAGAGAGAGAGAGAGAGAGAGAGAGAGAGAGAGAGAAGAGAGAGAGAGAGAGAGAGAGAGAGAGAGGGAGAGAGGGAGAGAGAGAGAGAGAGGGAGAGAGAGAGAGATAGAGAGAGAGAGAGAGAGAGAGAGAGAGAGATATGGAGATGGCTGGTAGAGTGAATATAAGGTGTCGACTACAGAGGGAAGGACACTTAGTGGTCATCATACAATGACATTATACACACCAGCAGAGTTGTCAAATTGAGTTGATATGTTAGCTGGCATTACCAGTGATAAGAGGAACGGGACCAGTTTGTTTATTTTCCATTCAGAGCAGAGAGGCTGTTTAATGTCAACTGCTAGATTATAAAATGTGTTTATGATGAACCGTAAACATGGTCTTCCATAGAAAACATTGAGAGTTCAACGCCTTGTGAAGACATCTCCACTTTCCTTATAAAGGCACTACTGGTTACCATGTCATACGTAGCAAAGTGTCTCTGACTTCTACTAGGGAAGTAAGGCACTTCATGTACCACAGAGAGATGCAAGCTACAGGCTGTTGTCCTTATTACTGGACCATGTAGATCAGAACTGCCAATTGATAACTGACTAAACAATTGTGAGCTGGGGACAGGTCAATAAGGGACAGGTCAACAACATCCCAGGGATAAATGCTGGACCAGGGATCAGGGGTCAGAGGTTGGGAAACACTGCAGCTAGCACAGCAGTACAATGAATCTATGACATATAAGATGGCTTTGGAACACAAACCATATGCATACTCTATACAGCAGAAGATGAGAGAACTGTGTCTCTGACCCACTTCTGTTCAAAGGAACACACACACACACACACACAGATATTATCTCCCCAGGGTCAAACCTCTCATTATAATAAACTGTCGTGAGCAGAGATCTGAGTAGCTGTGTTCTTTTCCTCTTTCTAACTTCCCAACTCAGCCCCTCTTACTAGCATGTCCATGCAGCCATACAGACTATCACTCCTCTCTGTTGACAACCTGCCCCTCTTACTAGCATGTCCATGCAGCCATACAGACTATCACTCCTCTCTGTTGACAACCTGCCCCTCATACTAGCATGTCCATGCAGCCATACAGACTATTACTCCTCTCTGTTGAAGACCTGCCCCTCTTACTAGCATGTCCATGCAGCCATACAGACTATCACTCCTCTCTGTTGACAACCTGCCCCTCTTACTAGCATGTCCATGCAGCCATACAGACTGTCACTCCTCTCTGTTGACAACCTGCCCCTCATACTAGCATGTCCATGCAGCCATACAGACTATCACTCCTCTCTGTTGACAACCTGCCCCTCATACTAGCATGTCCATGCAGCCATACAGACTATCACTCCTCTCTGTTGACAACCTGCCCCTCTTACTAGCATGTCCATGCAGCCATACAGACTATCACTCCTCTCTGTTGACAACCTGCCCCTCATACTAGCATGTCCATGCAGCCATACAGACTATCACTCCTCTCTGTTGAAGACCTGCCCCTCATACTAGCATGTCCATGCAGCCATACAGACTGTCACTCCTCTCTGTTGACAACCTGCCCCTCATACTAGCATGTCCATGCAGCCATACAGACTATCACTCCTCTCTGTTGACAACCTGCCCCTCTTACTAGCATGTCCATGCAGCAATACAGACTATCACTCCTCTCTGTTGACAACCTGCCCCTCATACTAGCATGTCCATGCAGCCATACAGATTATCACTCCTCTCTGTTGACAATCTGCCCCTCATACTAGCATGTCCATGCAGCCATACAGACTATCACTCCTCTCTGTTGACAATCTGCCCCTCATACTAGCATGTCCATGCAGCCATACAGACTATCACTCCTCTCTGTTGACAACCTGCCCCTCTTACTAGCATGTCCATGCAGCCATACAGACTGTCACTCCTCTCTGTTGACAACCTGCCCCTCATACTAGCATGTCCATGCAGCCATACAGACTATCACTCCTCTCTGTTGACACCCTGCCCCTCATACTAGCATGTCCATGCAGCCATACAGACTATCACTCCTCTCTGTTGACAACCTGCCCCTCATACTAGCATGTCCATGCAGCCATACAGACTATCACTCCTCTCTGTTGACAACCTGCCCCTCATACTAGCATGTCCATGCAGCCATACAGACTACCATGCAGCCATACAGACTATCACAGACTATCACTCATCTTTGTTGACAACCTGCCCCTCATACTAGCATGTCCATGCAGCCATACAGACTGTCACTCCTCTCTGTTGACAACCTGCCCCTCATACTAGCATGTCCATGCAGCCATACAGACTGTCACTCCTCTCTGTTGACAACCTGCCCCTCATACTAGCATGTCCATGCAGCCATACAGACTATCACTCCTCTCTGTTGACAACCTGCCCCTCATACTAGCATGTCCATGCAGCCATACAGACTATCACTCCTCTCTGTTGACAACCTGCCCCTCATACTAGCATGTCCATACAGCCATACAGACTATCACTCCTCTCTGTTGACAACCTGCCCCTCATACTAGCATGTCCATACAGCCATACAGACTATCACTCCTCTCTGTTGACAACCTGCCCCTCTTACTAGCATGTCCATGCAGCCATACAGACTGTCACTCCTCTCTGTTGACAACCTGCCCCTCATACTAGCATGTCCATGCAGCCATACAGACTATCACTCCTCTCTGTTGACAACCTGCCCCTCATACTAGCATGTCCATGCAGCCATACAGACTATCACTCCTCTCTGTTGACAACCTGCCCCTCATACTAGCATGTCCATGCAGCCATATAGATTATCACTCCTCTCTGTTGACAACCTGCCCATCATACTAGCATGTCCATACAGCCATACAGACTATCACTCCTCTCTGTTGACAACCTGCCCCTCATACTAGCATGTCCATGCAGCCATACAGACTATCACTCCTCTCTGTTGACAATCTGCCCCTCATACTAGCATGTCCATGCAGCCATACAGACTATCACTCATCTTTGTTGACAACCTGCCCCTCATACTAGCATGTCCATGCAGCCATACAGACTGTCACTCCTCTCTGTTGACAACCTGCCCCTCATACTAGCATGTCCATGCAGCCATACAGACTGTCACTCCTCTCTGTTGACAACCTGCCCCTCATACTAGCATGTCCATGCAGCCATACAGACTATCACTCCTCTCTGTTGACAACCTGCCCCTCATACTAGCATGTCCATGCAGCCATACAGACTGTCACTCCTCTCTGTTGACAACCTGCCCCTCAAACTAGCATGTCCATGCAGCCATACAGACTATCACTCCTCTCTGTTGACAACCTGCCCCTCATACTAGCATGTCCATGCAGCCATACAGACTATCACTCCTCTCTGTTGAAGACCTGCCCCTCATACTAGCATGTCCATGCAGCCATACAGACTATCACTCCTCTCTGTTGACAACCTGCCCCTCATACTAGCATGTCCATGCAGCCATACAGACAATCACTCCTCTCTGTTGACAACCTGCCCCTCACAGTGACATGGTCTTCTAACCATTCCCTGGTCCTGGCCTATATTGTCATTCCTCACCTCAGCTTTTTACAAGTGGAACCTAACATACAGTAGATACAGCCCCCCATAAGACTCACATCAATGTGATTACAAGATTACCTATGTTGGGTACACCCGAGAGTCAATGTGTCATTCAACGTGTCATTCAGTTCAACCCCTCTCCACTCCATTGTGGTGCAATATAGTAGCAGTGGCATCATCAAGGCTCAATCTCACTTGATTCAACAGCTCAACTAGTCATCAGGCCCTTGATGTTGGGTGTACTTGAGGAGCATAGAAACACAGTGTCTTACCTCCAGAGCTGCAGCCCTCTTCAGTAGCAGCTGTTCTATATTCCTGGCTGCCCTAGCCACTAGTTCCTCAGCATCATTTGACTCTACTGTGTACAGGTTCTGGTTGTCCAGGAATATCTACAGATGGACAGACAGACAAACAGAGAGAGAGACAGAGAGACCGAGAGACAGAAAGAGACAGAGAGAGACAGAGACAGAGTGATCGAGAGACAGAAAGAGACAGAGAGAGACAGAGAAACAGAGAGACCGAGAGACAGAAAGAGACAGAGAGAGACAGAGAAACAGAGCGACCGAGAGACAGAGACAGAGAAACAGAGCGACCGAGAGACAGAGAGAGACAGAGTGATCGAGAGACAGAAAGAGACAGAGAGACAGAGAAACAGAGCGATCGAGAGACAGAAAGAGACAGAGAAACAGAGCGATCGAGAGACAGAAAGAGACAGAGAAACAGAGCGATCGAGAGGTAGAAACAGACAGAGAGAGACAGAGAAACAGAGCGACCGAGAGACAGGCAGAAAGAAACAGAGAGAGAGACATTAGGTGGAATTAGGTGGACATTAGGTTGACATTAGGTCGACATGAGGTGGAAACTGAGCTGCACTTCCTAACCTCCTACCTAATGTATGAACATATTAGAGACACATATTTCCCTCAGATTACACAGATCCACAAAGAATTCGAAAACAAACCCGGTTTTGATAAACTCTCATATCTACTGGGTGAAATACCAGTGTGCATCACAGCAGCAATATTTGTTACCTGTTGCCACAAGAAAAGGGCAACCAGTGAAGAACAAACACCATGGTAAATACAACCCGTATTTACGCTTATTTATTTTCCCTTTTGTACTTTAATCATTTGTACATTGTTACAACACTGTATATGTATAATTTGACATTTGTAATGTCTTTATTCTTTTGAACCTTCTGTGTAATGTTTAATGATAATTTTTATTGTACTTTTGTATATTATCTACCTCACTTGCTTTTGCAATGTTAACATATGTTTTCCATGCCAATAAAGCCCATTGAATTGAATTGAATTGAGAGAGAGAGAAACAGAGAGAGAGAGAGACAGAGAGAGAGAGACAGAGACAGAGAGAGACAGAGAGAGAGAGACAGAGAGACAGAGAGAGAGAGAGACAGAGAGAGACAGAGAGAGAGCGACAGAGAGACAGAGAAACAGAGAGAGAGAGAGTGACAGAGAGAGACAGAGAGAGAGCGACAGAGAGAGAGACAGAGAAACAGAGAAACAGAGAAACAGAGCGACCAAGAGACAGAGAGAGACAGAGAGGGACAGAGAGAGAGAGACAGAGAGACAGAGAGAGAGAGAGAGAGAGAGAGAGAGAGAGAGAGAGAGAGAAACAGAGCGACCGAGAGACAGAGAGAGACAGAGAAACAGAGCGACCAAGAGACAGACAGAGAGAGAGAAAGAGAGACAGAGATAGAGAGAGAAACAGAGCGACCGAGAGACAGAGAGAGACAGAGAAACAGAGCGACCGAGAGACAGAGAGAGAGGGAGAGACAGAGAGAGAGAGAGAGAGAGAGAGAGAGAGAGAGAAACAGAGCGACCGAGAGACAGAGAGAGAGAGAGAGAGAGAGATGATGTAAACTGGTTACATATACTGTATGTAACAGTCTGAAAAAGATTAGTCCCTTGATAGTAGAGGTTCATGTTTGATGTTATGCAGTGACTACTATGCACTGTAAAATGTTATGAAATGTTAGGTCACCTCTGTGTGTGTGTGTGTGTTTTGTACCTGTGTGAGGTTCTTCCCGGCGCTGGCCATGTCTGCCAGGGTCACCAGCTCTATCTGCATCTGATCCACCCATTCCTTTATTCTATAGGACAAGAGAGACGCACAAACAACCAGTCAGATCACAAAAACAGACACCAAACATCCCATACCAGTAGTTCAATTAAATACCTCCCTCTTTACCTAAATGAACCAGCGTTTATGCCACTTGTAGCTGCCTATCCTCAGCCAACATCAATGCCAATCAGATAACCTCAGATGGTTTCAAACCTAATATAACCACATCAGACGGCTTTCACAAGAATGGAACATGGCATCACCTGTCCAATCGAATGAGCAAAAATCACTAATACAATGTCACTCGATAAGATCACTGGCATAGCCGTCAACACTGCCAGAGCTAATCAGATCATTCTCTCAGGGGTTAAGGAAAAGGTCAACCAATCAAATACTTATTACTAGGTTCACACCTAATGTCAACCAATCAAATATGTATCACTGGGTTCAAGCACAAAGTCAGCCAATTATATTACTTTCTCAGGGGTCAGAAACAAGGTCATCCAATCAGGTAGCTGTCTCAAGGTGGGTCAGACCAGTGAGAGACAGTGATGTGTGTGGACAGGCACTCTACAGAACTCTACCTGTGTGTGTGTGTCGGAGTGAGTGAGTGTGTGTGAGAGAGAGTGTGAGTGTGCGTGTGACGGTGTCAGAGTGAACTGCGACCAAATGGCTCCTCTCCATATCAAAGAGCTGCAGAGCCAAAAGTTCACTGACTGGCCTCGTGATAATATCACTATTGACATCTCACTCTCCCTCTGTCCCTCTCTCTCCCTCCCTCCCTCCCTCCCTCCCTCCCTCCCTCCCTCCCTCCCTCCCTCACTCTCTGGATCACATTGTTGGTATATCTCCTGACACCCAGAAGACAGCAATAGAGGAAATTCTAAATGATCGATACAAATAAAATAATCTATTAATTACAGAATCAACACTAGAGCTTCAAACACCAAAAATACAATAATTAAATCAAAACAGTTGCAATTTTCATTAAATTCATTAAAGCCCTAAACTGCCCTAGAGTCACCAGAGAGTAAATATGTAGGGGAGTTTGTAGGCTATTCCAAAAATGGGGGCAGTAAAACTAAAGGCGGATTTACCTAGATCGGTACTAGTGGAACCTCAAGAGTTAACCATCCAGGTTTGGTGTCTCATAGTTGAACATTGTAACAGTGAGGTAGGTAGGCAGCGTGTGTGGTAGAGCTGTTAACCCAACAGAGGCTAATACAGTGATCCATGGGACTTTAATGAGGACCAGCCAACCTGTTGATACCTGTTATAACTATCACCTGTGATAAAGCGAAGGGGGCTACGGTAGATGGCATCCAAAGGTTTTTAAGAGTCGTGGCTGCTGCATTCCGATGAACACAAAGTTGACTGTACAATCTGCTTCCTGCTGTTTAGTGAGAGACATGATCTATTTCTATAAAAGAAGCCAACTTAATTCTCAGCTTCTTAACTAGCTCAACCTCAAATTATTGTCAATCCAAAAGCCCAGCAACAAAATCAGATTGCAGCTCCAACATAGCCTGGTCAGCCGTAGTGGTAATAGCGTAGATAACAGTGTCATCTGCATACAGCTGAATGTTAGAGTTATTTTCAGATAGGCCAATATTATTTATATATATAGTAAAGACGACAGGTCCCAAAATCGACCCCTGCCGGACACCTTTATTAATATCAAGGTAACTTGACACCATCAGAAAGCACACACTGTGTCATGTCTGAGAGATAGTTCCCAAAACACTACACCTGGTTCAAGTCCATTTCAGACAACCTTTAATGAGTAGGGGATGGCCAATAGTATGAAATGCTTTGGATAGGTCTAGAAATATGGCAGCACAGTGCTTCCTACGGGCTTAGCAATACACACACATCCACACACAAAACACACAGTAAAAGAGAGACAGAGAAAGAGAGAGAGACGGAGTGAGAGAGAGAAAGAGAGAAACAGGACTATTAATCTTGCGTGCAGAAGGCTGGGGGTTGGAGCGGGGTGCAGACGCTCTTATTGTCATTCATTGTCACTCACAGACCCTGCCATGAGCCTCCCTGACGGCCAGGAGAGACGTTACACACACACATACACACAAACACACGCGCGAATACGCACACACAAACTCACACAAACACATACACACAGAGCAAGAGACAAACACATACACACACAAACAAACACATACACACAGAGCAAGAGACACACACGTACACACACAAACACATCTGTTTGTCATTTGTTCATAACACAGTCCCTGAGAGTAATGAGTGTAAAGCTGGTTACTTGAATGTGTGTAGAGGATTGTGACCAGGGAGAGGGGAAGACACAGAGAGGGGCTGGGGGGTTAAGGATGCCAGCTCTGGAATGTGTGTGTGGATGGGGAAGTAAGAGAGAGAAGACTGGGGGACTGACAGAGGTGAAGATGGGGTAAGAGGAGGTGAGGTAGAAGGAAGAATCGTGTCCCTAAATGTCTCAGTGGACTCGTCTTGGATGAGTTTCATTGCCAAGTCACAAGTATACCAAGTTTCAGACACCTAATCTGCCTCTCTGTTCCTCTCTATAGTGCCTAAGCTCTAAAGTCCTGGAGCTCTGAGCAGACAGTGTGTGTGTGTGTGTGTGTGTGTGTGTGTGTGTGTGTGTGTGTGTGTGTGTGTGTGTGTGTGTGTGTGTGTGTGTTTATGTCTGTGTGAGTGTGTTTATGTCTGTGTAAATATTCCTTACTAGTGTTGCCAGCCTCATTCCATCACAGAGTCTCTCCACAGCACGGCAGTTTTGTGAATGGTTTGATGATATGATCTATTTGGCACACATCTCCATTCAGACCACATTCAAACTCATCCACTATGTGTGTGTGTGTGTGTGTTACCTCAGCGCTGCTCTGTTCTTATGTTCCCCTAAATGAGGCATGTAATCCAATTAAAAGGCCAACACAGGATTACAACAATAGGAGAGTGGGAGGGAGTGAGGGGGAGAGAGAGGAGGGCGAGAGAGATTGAGCTTCCCTATTAAGTCCAACAATTTCAAGCAGACAACCTAAGAAAATGATGGTTTGATGAAGAATGCAAAAAAAAGAAAGGAATGGAGAAACCTATCGAACCAAAAACATAGAGACCCAGAAAATCTGGCTTCACTATGGTGAATCACTAAAACAATACAGAAATACACTACGGAAAAGAAAGGAACAGCACGTCAGAAATCAGCTCAATGTAATTGAAGAACCCATAGAATCTAATCACTTCTGAGAAAATTGGAAAACTCTAAACTAACAACAACACAAAGTGTTATTTATTCAAAACGGAGATGTATGGATAAACCTCTTTTCTAATCTTTTTGGCTCAATAACAAAGAACAAACAGCAAAAACATACACATGATTAATGACAAATCTTAGAATCAGCTATTAAAGACTACCAGAACCCACGGGATTCTCCAATTACATTGAATGAACTACAGGACAAAATACAAACCCTCCAACCAAAAAAGGTATGTGGTGTTGATGGTATCTTAAATGAAATGAAAAAATATACAGACCACAAATTCCTATTGGCTTAAACTCTCCAACACCATCCTCAACTCAGGCATCTTCCCCAATATTTCGAACCAATGACACACACATTTCTTTCCACAGGGCTGTGAGGTGAGAGAGGGATGCAGCTTGAGCCCCAACCTCTTCAATATACTGTATATACACTACTCAAAAAAATAAAGGGAACACTAAAATAACACATCCTAGATCTGAATGAATGAAATGTTCTTATTAAATACTTTTTTCTTTACATAGTTGAATGTGCTGACAACAAAATCACACAACAATTATCAATGGAAATCAAATTTATCAACCCATGGAGGTCTGGATTTGGAGTCACACTCAAAATTAAAGTGGAAAACCACACTACAGGCTGATCCAACTTTGATGTAATGTCGTTAAAACAAGTCAAAATGAGGCTCAGTAGTGTGTGTGGCCTCCACGTGCCTGTATGACCTCCCTACAATGCCTGGGCATGCTCCTGATGAGGTGGCGGATGGTCTCCTGACTCCTGGACAGTCTGTGGTGCAATGTGGCGTTGGTGGATGGAGCGAGACATGATGTCCCAGATGTGCTCAATTGGATTCAGGTCTGGGGAACGGGCGGGCCAGTCCATAGCATCAGTGCCTTCCTCTTGCAGGAACTGCTGATACACTCCAGCCACATTGTCTTGCATTAGGAGGAACCCAGGGCCAACCGCACCAGCATATGGTCTCACAAAGGGTCTGAGGATCTCATCTCGGTACCTAATGGCAGTCAGGCTACCTCTGGCGAGCACATGGAGGGCTGTGCGGCCCCCCAAAGAAATGCCACCCCACACCATGACTGACCCACCGCAAAACCGGTCATGCTGGAGGATGTTGCAGGCAGCAGAACGTTCTCCACGGCGTCTCTAGACTCTGTCACGTTTGTCACGTGCTCAGTGTGAACCTGCTTTCATCTGTAAAGAGCACAGGGCGCCAGTGGCGAATTTGCCAATCTTGGTGTTCTCTGGCAAATGCCAAAAGTCCTGCACGGTGTTGGGCTGTAAGCACAACCCCCACCTGTGGACGTCCGGCCCTCATACCTCCCTCATGGAGGCTGTTTCTGACCATTTGAGCAGACACATGCACATTTGTGGCCTGCTGGAGGTTATTTTGCAGGGCTCTGGCAGTGCTCCTCCTGCTCCTCCTTGCACAAAGGCGGAGGTAGTGGTCCTGCTGCTGGGTTGTTGCCCTCCTACGGCCTCCTCCACGTCTCCTGATGTACTGGCCTGTCTTCTGGTAGCGCCTCCATGCTCTGGATACTACGCTGACAGACACAGCAAACCTTCTTGCCACAGCTCGCATTGATGTGCCATCCTGGATGACCTGCACTACCTGAGCCCTTTATGGTTGTGAGGTCTGGGGTCCGCATACCAACCAAGAATTCACAAAATGTGACAAACTGTCACGACTTCCACCTCTCCTTGTTCGGGCGCCGGTCATTGGTCTTGGTCTTGTCTTGTTCCATTCACACCTGGTTTTAATTTCCCCAATCAATCTACTTGTATTTAACCCTCTGTTTCCCATCATGTATTTGTGTGTAATTGTTTCATGTTATGTGTTGTTTGATTCATGCGCTGGATTTGATTTATGTTCCGTGTTTTGAGCGCGTTTGATTATTGTAGTGCTCTCGTTTTGGAATGGAAAATAAATGAGCGCCTGTTAACTATACTCTGCACCTGACTTCGCCTCCAGTACACGCCATAACAGAATTACACACCTCTAATGGAGTCAGCAGGAGCAGGTACCCAGGTTAGAGGAGTCGGGGAGAGAGTCCAGGAACATTCGGCCATGTTACATCATCTTGGTGCCATGGATTGCGTTGTCCAGACCATGGACCACTGGGAGAGACAGGAAGTCTCTCCAGTGCCTCGACCACCACAACCGGGGTTGTCTCCACCAGTCCCATCTGGAGAGAATTCCAGTGGGATGCGTCTCTCCCTTCCCAGGGAGTATGATGGAGCGGCAGCACAGTGCCAGGGATTCTTGTTACAACTGGACCTCTGCCTGGCCACTGTGCACCCAGCTCCCTCGGGAAGGGAGAGAGTGGCCACCCTTGTCTCCTGCCTCACGGGAGGAGCGCTGGAGTGGGCAAATGCCGTGTGGAGAGAAGAGACATGACGTTGGACCATGTCGAGAAGTTCACCCGTCGCTTCCGGGCCGTCTTCGACCATCCACCTGAAGGTAGAGCGGCGGGGGAAAGGCTCTTCCAATTCAGGCAGAGGACTACAACAACATTGACAAATACGCTGATTCGGTGAGCGAGTTCATTAGAAAGTGCATCGGCGATGTCATACCCACAGCAACGATTAAAACATTCCCAAATCAGAAACTGTGGATTGATGGCAGCATTCGCGCGAAACAGAAAGCGCAAACCACTGCTTTTAACCAGGGCAAGGTGACCGGAAACATGACCGAATAGAAACAGTGTAGCTATTCCCTCTGCAAGGCAATCAAACAAGCTAAGCGTCAGTTTAGAGACAAAGTAGAGTTGCAATTCAATGGCTCAGACACAAGAGGTATGTGGCAGGGTCTACAGTCAATCACGGATTACAAAAAGAAAACCAGCCCCGTCGGATCGGGGTCCCCAGTTCACGTCAAGAGTTTGGAAAGCGTTCATGGAACGTCTGGGGGTCTCGATCAGCCTTACCTCAGGTCTGCCTCCAGTACACGCTGTAACACAAACATAACGCAAACACTAAATTGAGACTCTGAATGGCAAAAATATCCTTTGTTTACAACGTAAAACACCAAATAATGCAGTAGAGCAAAATCCAGGTAAATAGACGTTAAATTCTACAACCACCTAAAAGGGAGCGATTCCCAAACCTTCAATAACAAAGCCATCACCTACAGAGAGATGAACCTGGAGAAGAGTCCCCTAAGCAAGCTGGTCCTGGGTCTCTGTTCACAAACACAAACAGACCCCACAGAGCCCCAGGACAGCAACACAATTAGAACCAACCAAAAAATGAGAAAACAAGACAATTACTTGACACTTTGGAAATAATTTTTGAAAAAACAAACTAGAATGCAATTTGTCTATTAACAGAAAGTACACATTGTCAGAATAACTGACTACTGTGACTGACCCAAAATTTAGGAAAGCTTTGACTATGTACAGACTCAGTGAGCATAGCCTTGCTATTGAGAAAGGTCGCCGTAGGCCATATTAGAGACACATATTTCCCTCAGATTACACAGATCCACAAATAATTTGAAAACAAATCCAATTTTGATAAACTCCCATATCTACTGGGTGAAATACCACAGTGTGCAATCACAGCAGCAATATTTGTTACCTGCTGCAACAAGAAAAGGGCAACCAGTGAAGAACAAACACCATTGTAAATACAACCCATATTTATGTTTATGTTGATTTATTTTCCCTTTTGTACTTTAACTATTTGCACATCGTTACAACACTGTATATATACATAAAATGACTTTGAAATGTCTCTATTATTTTGGAACTTGTGTGAGTGTAATATTTACTGTTCACTTTTATTGTTTATTTCACTTTTGTTTATCCACTTCACTTGCTTTGGCAATGTAAACATATGTTTCTCATGCCAATAAAGCCCCTTGAATTGAATTGAATTGAGAGAGAGGAGCTACTAAGTAGTGGTAAGGTTTTACCTCTCAGCTTTCATGTGGCCTCAACATTTCCAGAAACATTAAAAGTACGACTGTGTAAGTTCTGTATGCATGAGTTGTTCTATTTGTATTGTTGATCATCTCCAAATCAACCCTACATGTACAAGTGCATATCGGTCAAACTGACCAATCCAGACCCAGCTCTGCTCCATTAATGTATAGACAGTGCAGTTTGTCTGAGTTGGCAGGGGTGCTCTGCTCTGGTCATAGAGATATAACTACTGTAACTTCTAAAGTCAGCACAGAATAATTACCAATACACACACACAGCAACTGGGTCAGATACTGCCCTAAATTGCTCCACACACACAGCGATAGAAAGAGAGAGAGAGAGAGAGAGAGAGAGATTGAGAGAGAGATTGAGAGAGAGCGAGAGAGAGCGAGAGAGAGAGAGAGAGAGAGAGAGTGGGGGAGGGGGGGTAATGAGTGTATCCATACTGAGTGTGTCAGCGGAATGCTGTGTTGAACTATGGACTAATTACACATCATTATAGAGACAGACACAGTCTGACAACACAGGCATCAACTCGCGGGACAATACTTTTAAAGAACTGAAATGTCTTCAATACAGTGGGGATTGTGTGATTCGATAGATTCCTGCTTACAAATGACCATGGAAAAACAAGCTGTTCTGCAAGACAGAAGAGACAACAATCTACAAATCCCAACCTCTGTATGCAACTATACCAATTTAGTCACCAGATCGAAAGACAAAGGTAGAAAAAGATTGCAGTTTAATGTTTGGGACTGGCATTTACCCAACCTGCCACAGATAATAATAATAGTACAAATAATAAGTAGGTGGGTGCTTAAATGTGTCCTATTTCACATATGTACAATTCTGTATTATACACATGTGAATTGGAAAGTTTATTTTGTTGCATATCCCATTCCCCCTGAGACACCCTGAGAGAGTGATGTCAGAGCCAGGGATCAGATATTATTGACAGCGACCCTGGAGCAATTAGCGTTAAGTGCCTTGCTCAAGGGCACGGACAGATTTTTCACCTAGGCAGCTCTGGGATTCAAACACCAACCTTTCGATTACTGGCCCAACTCTCTTAACTCTCTACTACCTGCCTGTAACCACTAGACTACCTGCCTGTAACCGCTAGGCTACCTGCCTGTAACCGCTAGGCTACCGCTAGGCTACCTACCTGTAACCACTAGACTACCTGTGTGTAACCACTAGGCTACCTGCCTGTAACCACTAGACTACCTGTGTGTAACCACTAGGCTACCTACCTGGAACCACTAGACTACCTGCATGTAACCGCTAGAATACCTGCCTGTAACCGCTAGACTACCTGCGTGTAACCGCTAGACTACCTGTGTGTAACTGCTAGGCTACCTGTGTGTAACCGCTAGGCTACCTGCCTGTAACCGCTAGGCTACCTGTGTGTAATCGCTAGGATACCTGCCTGTAACCACTAGGATACCTGCGTGTAACCACTAGGATACCTGCCTGTAACCACTAGGCTACCTGCCTGTAACCACTAGACTACCTGCCTGTAATCGCTAGACTACCTGCCTGTAATCGCTAGGATATCTGCCTGTAACCACTAGGATACCTGCCTGTAACCACTAGGCTACCTGCCTGTAACCACTAGGATACCTGCCTGTAACCACTAGGATACCTGTCTGTAACCACTAGGATACCTGCCTGTAACCACTAGGCTACCTGCCTGTAACCACTAGGATACCTGCCTGTAACCACTAGGCTACCTGCCTGTAACCACTAGACTACATGCCTGTAATCGCTAGACTACCTGCCTGTAATCGCTAGGATACCTGCCTGTAACCACTAGGCTACCTGCCTGTAACCACTAGGCTACCTGCCTGCAACCACTAGGATACCTGCCTGTAACCACTAGGATACCTGCCTGTAACCACTAGGATACCTGCCTGTAACCACTAGGCTACCTGCCTGTAACCACTAGGCTACCTGCCTGTAACCACTAGGCTACCTGCCTGTAACCACTAGGATACCTGCCTGTAACCACTAGGATACCTGCCTGTAACCACTAGGATACCTGCCTGTAACCACTAGGATACCTGCCTGTAACCACTAGGCTACCTGCCTGTAACCACTAGGCTACCTGCCTGTAACCACTAGGATACCTGCCTGTAACCACTAGGATACCTGCCTGTAATCACTAGGATACCTGCCTGTAACCACTAGGCTACCTGCCTGTAATCGCTAGATACCGCTCCTTGTGTCGCATCCTACATCCCCAGAGTAACTGCTGGGTGGAGTGAAGCTAACTGAGTACACACACATAATGTCTGCTGTTACCTTCAATTATCAGCTCTTTAACACTGGGAGATCATTAGGGTACAGAGCATTAATCTTTTCTTCCCATTTTCCCAAAGCAACACTTATTGTGTTAGACCAGGACATATAATCTAATATGACATAGTAATAAACCATAAACTGTATGATCTCTGTAATAAACCCATGAAAATACATATTCTGTGTTTCACTGTTTTAACCTTTAGGACCTTTGGGAGTCACAGTATATCATAAGCTAACAGTATGATATCATTATCTCATATATTCCACAGTAAGTCTTAAAGATGCACTATTCCGAAATCGCTCCACCATTTCCTGGATGCAAAAATTTGAATAGTTCGCCGAATTTCAGTTTATGTGACATAACAAGCAAGTATAGTGTATATAATCATTCTCCCATCTAAACTGTGAAATATGTTTTTCATAAACAAAAATATAGGATTTTCAGATGTTTGAAGCTGGTGTACACAACCAGATAGTAATAGATGCAAAAGCGAAATTTAAGAATGGGAAGCATAGAAATAGCGCACATCAAACAGATCTATCGCTACTTAGACTTGCATTCAATGAGAATGACAAATCTATAACCCACATGTCTATGTGAATTTGGTCAGCTCACCCAAAAAGTAACATATGTCAGCTTTAATTAAGCTCTACCTCCCCTTTTCAACAGGTCTGGTCTCAGACACTAGACCAGTGGTTCTTAACCTTGTTGGAGGTACTGAACCCCACCAGTTTCATATGCGCATTCACCAAACCTTTCTTAATTGGAGAAATAAAATATGATTTTTTCAAATTCAAAACACAGGTACAGTATATATTTTACTGGTGCAGAAAATGAACCGTGCATCAACATCACTGTGTTCAAAGAACAAAATCATCAAAACATGATTTTCACACAAAAACAAAAACATTATAATGAATATTTACTGCAAATCAGTGTGACTTCTGCTGTTGCCTTTCAGAGACCAGTTCAGAAATGTGCGGCTTCACCTTGGCAAGTGCCACTCTCATGTCATTTTTGCAACAAAGTCTGTTCCTTTTCTTCGTTTTTATGTCCAGCATCCTCGAAAAGGATTGCTCGCAAGATATGTTGTAACAAACGGTTTGAAAATCTCCAGAGCTTTCTTAGCAATAACAGGGTACGTTACCATTTGTTGACACCAAAACGTTGAAAGCGTTGTTGTTCTGAAGAGTTGCTGTTGAACCTGGCTCTGCTGAATTTCAATGATTTCATCGAGGTATTCATCATTGACATCTGTTGTCTCAACACTAAACGTGAACGGCTGTCTCACCCATGCTGGATATGACTCTCTTGTAGGGAAGTATCCGTCGAGAGACTTTGCAAGCTCATCTAAGTGCGTGGCAATTGCTTGCTTCAGTTCCGCGGATACAGAAATGTCTCCGATTCCAGATACATCTTCGATCTTACTTACACAGTCGTCGATGATGTTGACTCCACCGCCCTGCATCTTTTGATTGAGATGATTGAGAGCTGCGAAGATATCAGCCATGTACGCTAAAATGAGAATGAACTCAGAATTTTTGAAGCAATCTGCATGACAATGTTGGTGCTCTTGCAAAAACAGGGCTAATTCCACACGCACGGCAAAAACACGATTCAGCACCTGTCCCCGGGATAACCACCGAACGTTAGAATGGTACAGAAGTACCTCGAATTCAGATCCCATTTCTTTACACAGCTCACTGAAGATGCGGTGCCTCAGAGCACTAGTTTGCACATAGTTCACGCATTCCACTACAATCTTTAATACTTCTGCCAGTTTTGGAGGCAAGGTTTTTGTTGCCAACGCATGCCTGTGCAGAATACAATGCGTAACAATGATGTGTGGTGCACCGGCTTTCACTAGCGCACCAAAACCAGACTTTCTTCCCAGCATGACTGGAGCTCAGTCCGAACAAACTGCAGAAACCATATCCCACGAAAGATTGTTGTCTTTGAAGAAGTCATCCACAAGTTTCTTCACATCGGCTGCCTTAGTTGTTGTTGTAAGAGGCTTACAAAATAAAACAAATCTTCCTTTATCTCGTCGTCTTTCACATAGCGCACGAATACAGCAAGCTGGCTTAGATTGGAAACGTCTGTGGTCTCGTCGAGTTGAAGGCTGAATTTTGCCGGGCTTGAAAGCAGATCTGCAACTACTTGAGCCAAGATGTCTTTGCTCATGTCCTCTATTCTGTCGCTGATGGTGTCATTTGAAAGAGGAATTTGGGATAACTTAACTTCAGCCTCTTTTCCCAACATGATATTCGCCATCTTCAACACAGCTGGTTTTATGAGTGTTTCACCAATGGTGTGTGGTTAGCCCTGCTTTGCGATCAGGTAAGCAACTTCTTACGAGGCTGTGAGGATCGGTTTGTTGATGGGTTCAAAGCCGAGAACAGGCAGAGTAGCCTTTTCATCGAATCTGGCTCTCTTCACCTTGAATTCAGCGAGCGTTGTGTTCTTGTATTTTCCATCTTCATGCAGCTTAAAGAAGTGTTCTCTTAGTTTTGCCGGTGCTAGACTAGAATTGCTCAACTTGGCATTGCAAATCATGCAGTTAGGACGCTGACTCCCATCACGTTCCGTTATACATGTGAATCCATATTGTACATATTCGTTCGACCACTTTCTTTTTTTGCCCGACATAGTAAGTATGAAGGGATTAAAATATTAAGAAAGAAATCACAAGACGTACCATCACGACAGTCACAAGTCGACTACTGAGCGCACCAAATTGCCTGCAGCACAGATAGGCCAAGCGATGTAGCGTGATCACCTGCAGCCAATGATGGCCAAGCGGGGCGTGTCATCACAAATCATATGAGTCGGATGTGTGTCTTGACCTCCGCCGAACCCCTGAGACTGACTCACCGAACCCCTGGGGTTCGATCAAACCCAGGTTAAGAACCACTGAGACTGACTCACCGAACCCCTGGGGTTCGATCAAACCCAGGTTAAGAACCACTGCACTAGACGTAACATAGTAAGTGTAAATCCAGGACACTCAAATTATTATGATATGTTACATGGTACACTGTAAACACCAATGTGCCATCATTACTCAAAAAACATAAGCCTATGCAACCTTAACCAACAGCTCTACAACAATGAGGTTTGTGCAGTAGGCCCAATACATTACCACTGCAAATTGGCTATGCTTGATTTGCCCTGTCAATGTTGTTCTTCTCAGACCATTTTGAAATTATATTTTAAAAATGTAGGTATATGATCACACTGGTAATAGATCATTTGTTGTATTACTTGTGAGTCACAGCTGAGTGTGCATAACAATTACAGCATCATTTATTTTTTACTGGACTGATGACCTGCATCTGATGGTCAGTCTGAGGGGAGGGAACATTGGCGAGACTGCCTCTCACCCGACTCACCATCCTTCCGCTCTCCCTTCCTCCGCTGAGAAAAGGAGACACAGTCTTCCAGCTGATGGCGAAACTCAAGTCGCACTGCATTATTTCTGCCTCAAGCACCAATTCATGTTGTTATCCTATGATCAGAGAAAGTTAAATATTCCTTGATATTAAAAAAGACAAAAGATGCTAATAATACGGCAAGCTTATGGGAAAACTTTGCTCTACTCATTCATTGCAGCTGCAGTGCTGGTTGTAGTGTGAGTGGAAGTAGGGAGAACACACATTTTATGGCTTGTAAAAATATTGAACAAAGTGTTGACACTAGTGCTGAATAACAACTTACACAGTGATCTGAGCTTTCTGATTGGCTACAACAGTAGGCCTATTGGTGAACTTGATTTGCGCTCTGGCTCTGCCCTGTAGGCAGGGTTTTAACTTCAGACAGATGAAATGATTCCAAATTAAACACTTTGCCTTCCCGGCGCTAGGGCTGCTGAATCAAGTGCACCTTCCGCCAACAGCATGAATCAAAATAGTAACACAAGGCTGTATCGTTGGGTTTTTTACAGAAATGTTTGGAGATCGACTACGAATTCCTTGGAGATTGAGCAGTCACGGTTGGTGACCACTGCTGTAGGGGGTAGAGATTTGAGATTTGAGCCTTCACCAAGTGAGTTCCTAGGTGGATGGTATAACTATAATTTATTTATGACAATAATTATATATATCATAAAGCCTTATTCTGAGTCATAGCAAAATTGCAGTAATTCCAGATAAAAAAAATCCTGATTGGACGATTTCCAGGAATCTTCCAACTGTGATTTCTGGAAAACTTGGAAAATGTACTACTAACATCTCATTTAGTTTTGAGTAAGTTCCATATTATAAGTAAAAAATGACTTTTCATTGACTTTGAGTTAAATTTATTAGAACTATTTTAGTTAATAATGCCTTGGGGTTTACTATGCAATCAGCTCTCAGTCTCACCTCAGAATTTGTATTTAAGGTTAAGTTTAGAACTCTGAATTTTTTAAATAAAAATAGAATACGGGGTCAATGTGAATAGTCCTGTGTAAATAGTCCTGTGTAAATAGTCCTGTGTAAATAGTCCTGCGTAAATAGTCCTGTGTAAATAGTCCTGTGTAAATAGTCCTGTGTAAATAGTCCGGTGTCAACGTAAATAGTCCTGTGTAAATAGTCCTGTGTAAATAGTCCTGTGTAAATAGTCCGGTGTCAACGTAAATAGTCCTGTGTAAATAGTCCGGTGTCAACGTAAAAAGTCCTGTGTAAATAGTCCTGTGTAAATAGACCTGTGTAAATAGTCCTGTGTAAATAGTCCAGTGTCAACGTAAATAGTCCTGTGTAAATAGTCCTGTGTAAATAGTCCGGTGTCAACGTAAATAGTCCTGTGTAAATAGTCCTGTGTAAATAGTCCTGTGTAAATAGTCCTGTGTAAATAGTCCGGTGTCAACGTAAATAGTCCTGTGTAAATAGTCCTGTGTAAATAGTCCGGTGTCAACGTAAATAGTCCTGTGTAAATAGTCCTGTGTAAATAGTCCGGTGTCAACGTAAATAGTCCTGTGTAAATAGTCCTGTGTAAATAGTCCTGTGTAAATAGTCCTGTGTAAATAGTCCTGTGTAAATAGTCCGGTGTCAACGTAAATAGTCCTGTGTAAATAGTCCTGTGTAAATAGTCCGGTGTCAACGTAAATAGTCCTGTGTAAATAGTCCTGTGTAAATAGTCCTGTGTAAATAGTCCGGTGTCAACGTAAATAGTCCTGTGTAAATAGTCCTGTGTAAATAGTCCTGTGTAAATAGGCCGGTGTCAACGTAAATAGTCCTGTGTAAATAGTCCTGTGTAAATAGTCCTGTGTAAATGGTCCGGTGTCAACGTAAATAGTCCTGTGTAAATAGTCCGGTGTCAACGTAAATAGTCCTGTGTAAATAGTCCGGTGTCAACGTAAATAGTCCTGTGTAAATAGTCCTGTGTAAATAGTCCTGTGTAAATAGTCCTGCATAAATAGTCCTGTGTAAATAGTCCTGCGTAAATAGTCCTGTGTAAATAGTCCTGTGTAAATAGTCCGGTGTCAACGTGAATAGTCCTGTGTAAATAGTCCTGTGTAAATAGTCTGGTGTCAACGTAAATAGTCCTGTGTAAATAGTCCTGTGTAAATAGTCCTGTGTAAATAGTCCGGTGTCAACGTAAATAGTCCTGTGTAAATAGTCCTGTGTAAATAGTCCTGTGTAAATAGTCCGGTGTCAACGTAAATAGTCCTGTGTAAATAGTCCGGTGTAAATAGTCCGGTGTCAACGTAAATAGTCCTGTGTAAATAGTCCTGTGTAAATAGTCCTGTGTAAATAGTCCGGTGTCAACGTAAATAGTCCTGTGTAAATAGTCCTGTGTAAATAGTCCGGTGTCAATGTGAATAGTCCTGTGTAAATAGTCCGGTGTCAACGTAAATAGTCCTGTGTAAATAGTCCGGTGTCACCGTAAATAGTCCTGTGTAAATAGTCCGGTGTCAACGTAAATAGTCCTGTGTAAATAGTCCGGTGTCAACGTAAATAGTCCTGTGTAAATAGTCCGGTGTCAACGTAAATAGTCCTGTGTAAATAGTCCGGTGTCAACGTAAATAGTCCTGTGTAAATAGTCCGGTGTCAACGTAAATAGTCCTGTGTAAATAGTCCTGTGTAAATAGTCCTGTGTAAATAGTCCTGTGTAAATAGTCCGGTGTCAACGTAAATAGTCCTGTGTAAATAGTCCGGTGTCAACGTAAATAGTCCTGTGTAAATAGTCCGGTGTCAACGTAAATAGTCCTGTGTAAATAGTCCGGTGTCAACGTAAATAGTCTGGGTGGCTTTTGATGAATTGTTCACCAGTCTTATTATGGCTTGGGGGTTGAAGCTGTTAAGGAGCCTTTTGGACCCAGACTTGGCGCTCCGATACTGCTTGCCGTGAGGTAGCAGAGACAACAGTCTATGACTTGGGTGACTGGAGACTGACAATTGTTTGGGATTCCTCTGATGCCGCCTAGTATAGGCCCCAGCTTGGCCCCAGTGACGTACAGGGCCGTACGCACTACCATCTGTAGCACCTTACGGTCGGATGACCTTAGTTATCTATGTTTTATGTATTATTTTGGTCAGGTCAGGGTGTGACAAGAGTGGGTATGTGTTTTTTTGTCCTGTCTAGGGTTTATGTATATCTATGGGTTTTTTGTATGTCTAGGGAATGTAGGTCAATGGTGGCCTGAATTGGTTCCCAATCAGAGGCAGCTGTTTATCGTTATCTCTGATTGGGGATCCTATTTAGGTTGCCATTTTCCAATTTGGTTTTGTGGGTTATTGTCTATGTGTAGTTGCCTGTCAGCACTCGGTTTATATAGCGTCACGTTCGTTTTGTTATTTTATTTGATTGTTTCGTGTTCTTTCTTTATTAAAGGAAGTATGTATTCATATCACGCTGTGCCTTAGTCTCATCAATATGACGAACGTGACAGAATAACCCACCAAATAAGGACCAAGCAGCGTGTGAATGAGGAGCGGACATCCTGGGCCCGGGTGAAAGATGAGTGGAGGACACCCTGGACCTGGGAGGAGGTAATGGCAGGGGACAAGACCCTGCCATGGAAGCAGGTGGAGATAGCACAGGAGTTTGACCTCCTAGGCTGTCTTATCGTTGTTGGTGATCATGACTACCACCATTATGTCGTCAGCAAACTTAATAATGATGGTGTTGGAGTCGTGCTTGGCCACGCAGTCGTGGGTGAACAGGGAGTACAGGAGGGGACTGAGCATGCACCCCTGAGGGGTCCCAGTGGCAGATGTGTGGTTGCCTACCCTTACCACCTGGGGACGGCCAGTAAGGAAGTCCAGGATCCAGTTGCAGAGGGAGGTGTTTAGTCCCAGGGTCATTAGCTTAGTGATGAGCTTTGTGGGCAATATGGTGATGAACGCTGAGCTTTAATCAATAAATAGCATTCTCACATAGGTGTTCCTTTTGTCCAGGTGGGAAAGGGCAGTTTGGAGTGTGATTGAGATTGCGTCATTTGTGGATCTGTTGGGGCGGTATGCGAATTGGAGTTGGTCAAGGGTTTCCGGGATGATGGTGTCGATATGAGCAATGACCAAATGTTGCATGTTCAATTCTCATGAGAAAGTAGCATTTGCAACTACTTAGCATGTTAGCTAAGCTTAAGATTAACCCTATAACCTAACCCCTAGCCCAGCTAACGTTAGCCACAACAAATTGGAATTCGTAAAATATGTAGAACTATTGCAAATTCGTAACATATTGTACAAATTGCAATTCCTAACATATCATTCGAATTGTAATTCGTAACATATCATACAAAATGGATGATGGACATCCACAAATGAATGGAAAACGTAACATATCATACTAAATGGAAGAAAACAGATTAGTCTGTCCCTGAGTCCAGGTTGTTTCAACAAGTTTACAGGACATTATCCCTTGGCCAGCCAACAGCCACAATTTACCTGCGACACTGCGCGCATTATAGCCATTAATCACATAACATATTCAAACGAAGGCGAACAGCACACAGGAAACTGCTAGTGAAAGTAACACATGTCTCATTAACAGTCACACTGACACACACAGAGGCTATAAATACACTGGATATGTCACGGTGAGGAGTAGGAGAAGCAGACGGTTGAAATAAGGAGAGAAACGGGACCGGTGCCCATCCTACCGCCTCTTTTGCATCTCCAGACAATCCAGACATAATAGCGCAGCGATGTAACAAGAAGTTAACAAATAAACCGGGGGAGATGGCAAGGTGCTAAATCGCAAGACTGGTCTAACCCGCTTGTAATAACAGTTTTTCCTCAGATACCATTGTTTTAGTTATTCATTGTTAGGAATGACACACACACACACACACATACACACACAATTAGTCACCTGCATTTACAGAGTCACACAACCAACAATTGGGATTTGAGAAGCTATAGGCAAGGATTAGATTAGTACTTACATGAGTTGTGTTGGAAACTGCGACGGCAGACAAATATCCGATGATAATAACAGTAAAATCAACACGGCGTGTGTTCTGTAGGTGTCCATTGCCAGGCGCCAACTCCCCGTCCAAACACACGCACGCACATTCATACACTACGCCCCTCTCCAGCTGCGTGTTTGAGTGTGTAGAATGGTCCACGCCAAGCCAGTAGTGTGTGTCACACACTCGGAGATAACCCAGCCCCGCCACCGACAATCTGATCAACTGGCATCAGCGCTCTAACAGGTACCCGATTGGTACCTCTCTCTCTCTCTGTCTGTCTGGGGTGATGGTAGTCACAGATACATAGCCTATCAGGGATGTTCTATTGGGTTGACATCTCTCTCTTTCGCGCGCGCGCACGCACGCACACACACACACACACACACACACACACACACACACACACCATATTTTACTCAGTTTGATGTAAAATAATTTCTCGGGGAGTCCTTACCAATCATCATCAATCCCCCAGACAGACAGAGAGAGACATAGCGACAGTGTGAGTGACAGGTAGCAGACTTGTCATAAGACAGCGGTGACTGATAACTTATTGATCGCACCATTGAACAGGCTGTTATGAGATAGCGATTTACAGTATCAAATTCTTCACAACGTGATCCATCTAAAGGGTTTTACAAGATTCCCTACCTCTACAAGCGCTATGAGTGACATAATGGCTACCGAGCCAATGATGTTGTGCCAAAAGCTAGGCCTACATAGCCTTTGGTTATTATGCCAACAAGACAAGCATTATGTACAGCAGGGGTTACAGTAAATATGCAATCACACAATCACCTACTCTATATGTTTTGCCTATGGGTTGTCTAAAATATTGGTGGTAGATTTAAAAATAAAATGGGCTGAGAAAACAATGTGACCAATCTACTGTATATATTATACAGTATTTCAGGTGACAGCCAGACTGTGTTATGTGATCTAGTTCCAATTATTAGGCTCTCAGAGTCCATGTCTGGTTGGACAACAGAGGAGCCAGTCAGATAGTCCGACCCAGAGGCAGGGCAGGGTAACACATCTGGGATGCTTGGGGATTTGGTTATCAATCGTTGCTTAGCAACCACACACACCATCTCTCTCATCCTATCTCTCTCTCATCTCCCATTAGCATAGAGAGGAGAGACAGAGAGGGGACAGACAGAGAGGATAGACATATAGAGGAGAGACATAGAGAGTGAGACAGAGGAAATAAGCAGAGAGAGAAAGGAAGGACATAATAGTGCTGAAAGATAGGAGGCTGGAGGCCTTGACAGACAATAGACCGAGATGGAGCCGCCAGTCTCTAGACTGGGGATGCAGAGGTGCTAGGCTAATGCTTGCTATACACACTCTCTCAGCACAGCACACAAGTTTTTGTTCTGTGTGTTTACGTGCGTGCAAGCTGTGTGTGTGTCTGTGCACGTCTGCATGTACAACTTCTACTTTTCTGTCCTGTAGTCCAGTGTTTCCCTACCCTGGTCTTCCAGTACCGCCAACAGTCCACATTTCTACTGTAACCCTGGACAAACACACCTGATTCAACCTGTCAACTAATCATCAAGTCCTCAATGAGTTGAATCAGGTGTGGTTGTCCCGGGCTACAATGAAACTGTGTACTGTTGGGGGTACTGGAGGACCAGGGTTGGGAAACACAACTGTAGTCCACTAGGAGCCATTACTGAGAGGATGTTGCCACCTGATGGACATGAAGCGAATATACAGGAATACGTGTAGTGCTGAAAGTTTGATTGAATACAATTGACTGGGGTGGATGTACATATAAGAGCCGAAGGAAAAATAATAGTTGCAGATTACATAACACACTCAAATATGAAACCAAAAGTCCTTTAAGGTTGTGGAATAAATCTCTTTTTATATTTATTCTTTAGACTTTAGGTAAACAGACGGTTTTTACAGCACAATTTGCATAATAATATCTCAACACATCCTGTGTACAACCACAAAACCAGAACGCTAGATTCTCCATTTTTACACTGAATGAAAAACAAGACAATTTTACAAGCAGAATCTTTATACAGTCGGAATACCATTTCCGATAAATCTATACATATTCTCTCTTTTTAAACATAATCTGGAAGCAAAAATATTGACAGACCATCAACAAAACATGCAACATCCAGGTTGGCTCGGTGACGTCTGCGACATGGTTGTACAGTCAGACACCCATGGGTTGACAACACAGTCTGATCACATAAGTACCTCACACACACCACTAGAGACAGACAGACAGACAGGCAGACAGACAGACAGACAGACAGACAGACAGACAGACAGACAGACAGACAGACAGACAGACAGACAGACAGACAGACAGACAGACAGACAGACAGACAGACAGACAGACAGACAGGTTTGAGTTTTTTGTCTTCTTTTTTTTTTACACTCACATGCTCGAACCTCAGACAATATGATTCATCAATCTCTCTAGAAAATAAAAACACTTTGTATTTACACAGATCAGATGAGTATGCCACATTCACGCCCAACAGATACACGTTTGAATGGTTTCACGGTTACTAGCAACGGACTTAGGAACAATGTATATTAACTATCTAGCTAAGGGAAATCTAAGGAGACCATTAAGGGTCCTTGGACAGTCCTCAGACTCATCATCATTGATTTATACATACATGTGTTGGTGGTTGTATCAAACATACAGATTGATGTCTCCTTAGATTTGTGCATTGTGAAGCAACATGTACCTTAAATTGTCTGTGAATGTAGATGTTGTTTTTTGTTTTTCTATTGCCTTGGAAATGAAAAAGAGTGGTGTCTGAACTTCTTCCTACAGCACAGATAACATGACTCAACATCATCTCAACATGGAGACACTAACTGGAACAGATACTTCAACTTGCATGTCATGACACGTTACACAGGACAATGAAATCAATCACCGATGTAATACTAAAGTGCACAAGCTTCATGTACATGATAACAGCTGTTAAGTAGTAAAACAATCTCTATTTTTTTTATCCTTTTCTTCAATAATATATAAACCAAAATAAATTAAAATTCTATTCATAAGATACATATTTTCAGACACAATGTTCACTGATATTACATGTTAAGAAAATGCATTCAAACACAAGGTCTATGTTGCATAGAATGACTTCAACACAACCAATGGGTTTGCATACAAAACAAGGTTGGCACGACAACATCATTTTCTGTAAAACTAACCCTCTTTAAAATCACGTTTATTTGTCTTATGAACATTTGTGACATCTTGACTCAGTGTCTGAATTTCGAGGCTCTGATATGGACTTAATTTATTAGGAAATTGCATCTGTCCTCCCTAGTTGCTCAGTGATATGCCTTCAGACACTGACAGTATGGTTGAGGGTACTAGCTCTGTAGGGTCACTTGATGAAGTTGTTCACTATGATCCACTATATAGATCACTGGAAATAATAATATACTAACAACAGTAGCGCCATATGGTTCTGAGCCCATAGATCTGGACTGTATATCAGTGTGTATCAGTGTGTCCTGCCATGTTATGACTGGGACATAGGTAATGACTTAGAGCTTTGATCAGAGGCAGTGACAAAGGCTGGTTCACTGTGTTGTCGCATTACATCCACTGACACTAACTGCACAGTGTACAATTTACAGTGTACTGTTTACAGTGTACTGTTTACAGCAAGATGTTGAGTGTTCTGTTGAACAAACTTTAAAAAAAAAATGTTTTTTACAGAACCAGACTGTGATGTCACACACGCAGAGGACAGGTGTGTCTAACTGTTGCTTTAACATAGAATAGGTGAGCAGCCCAGCAGCCCAAACAGGGGAGCAAAGCAACTCACCAGAGAGAGGCTACACACCCCTCTGTCAGATTGCAGGTTGGTCAAGGTGGCCAGCAATCTCGGTTTTGCTCTCAAACCAAAACGATTGTTTAAGCCTCCAGTCACATGTGCGTAAGACATCACAAAAACATAACCAGTCTGATGAGTCCAGTAAAATCATGGGATCTTCCTCAGTGAGTAACATTCAGGACATAATGAGGGGAGGGGACGGAACATTCCTACACACTGCTGTCTGTATATGGAATGGACTCTCTCATAACACAATATATCAGACTGAAATGAGTTTGAAGGGAAGGGACCTGGCATCCTCTTCTATCTGTTCTCTTCTCCCCACCTGTAAGAGGAGGGATATCCATGTAGTAGTTCTCCTCTAATGTCTCAGTTGTGCTATGAGTTCTACATTCACCATTTGAACTGCATTTTCCTATTTTCCCACTGTATAACACCCAGTTTAACTGCATAACACCAGAGCTAAAGGGATTGGATTGTCTGTGCTCCTTCCATACTCTTGTCTGTACAGAATGTAGTCTTTAGAATAAACTGTACATGAGGAGACACCTCATATCGTCTGTAATATATGTATCTATGGTCATAAATACAATTTCTCTGTACACTGTGTCTCTGATATGATTCATATTCTGACATATATCTATCTAAATCTGAATGTACATGTACATCTATCCAGTTAAGGTCAAGTTGGAGTTTTATGGCTGTTGGCAACAAACTGTAATGGTACATTACTGCCACCTACTGGACTTGAGCGTTCAGGTATGGTCAGGTTTCGTTAATTACTTATCAACCATATAATTGCACTGTACTTTTTGTACACAACATAAATAGAATCTTACAACAAACATTCCATACTTTTTCAAGCAGCCAAGGACAAAAACACACAAACAAATACATCAATTTGAACCCCACTCACTGACTGACTGACTGACTGACATTTTCACAGATCAATCACAATAATGATAATGATCTGATAAGCCATAAACAACCGTATCAGATCCAGACAGAACAGAAATGAGTAGTTCCATCATGGTAACTATCTTTGTGATATTGCTGCCCAGTCCTGTTTGACGTCAGGTTTTGCATCCGACATGTCGAGCAGAGAGCTGAGAGGTGGTGAGATGTGTTTGTCCTCTTACAGTGGAGGACTTCTTCATTCCTCGGTGTGTGTGTGTGTGTGTGTGTGTGTGTGTGTGTGTGTGCTGGCAGTCTATCCAATCAGGGCACAGTCTCTGACAGTCTTTGGTCCAATTAAGAATCAGGGTACAGTCCATGTATGGCAGTGGGAGAGAGAACAGGAGGATCAGTTCTTTCTGGGCATGTCCGTACCCGCAACCCCTCTTCCTTCCCTCTTATCTCTTCTTCTCCTCCCCCTCTCTTTTCTTTTCATACAGAATAACACAAAGGGGATGAAGGGCACTGTGTAACTCAACTCCTCCTCCTCCTCGTCTTGACAAAGAACAGCCATTGACCAAGAGTATTCATTGATCTTCACTGACCTCTGGTTGACCCCTCGGTGTCCTCTCAAGTCGATCTCTCATGACTGGTTGTGTGTGGAGCTGACCAGCAGCTTGTGCCAGCTGACCACCCTCTTCCTCATGTCCACCTTGTCCAGCCAGATGTAGGCCTCTCCTATCAGGGTCTTCTTCATAAACTTACCCCCGTTAGACACCAGGAACAACTAGGGACAGGGGGAACACACACACATACTTGTAGTGTCCTGTGTGTTTGTTTGTGTTTGACTGTGTGCGTTCATGCGTGTGTGTGTAAAGTACCGGTATTACAGAACAGTCTTAGGGGCTGTTGGAACAATAAAACATCTGCATAAAGCAGGACACCAGAGTAAAAAAAACACAAGGTGTTAGAGTGTGTGTGTTACCTGCAGGGAGTGTCCGGTGGGGTTGAGGCTGAACCTAAAGGTCTCGTTGAAGGAGGGTTCTCTGTCGTGACGACACACTCTGGTCTTCTTCTTGATAATCCTCTTCTGAGTCGCCACGTTCACCACATACAGCTTCACATAGAGATCTACAGACAGACACACAGTCAGACGGTCAGACAGTCAGTGAGGCAGACAGACAGACAGAGTCAGACGATCAGTGAGGCAGACACACACACACGCAGTTACCTGGTAGGTGGTCTGGGCTCTTGAATTTGTAAGTGATGTTTCTACACTGTAGGACTTCCAGGATCAGCTGGTCTCCCTCTTGTTTCACCTCCTTCTTCAGAGCAACCTTGATCTCCCCCATCACCTGGGTCTTACCCCCACCCCCTGGAAGAGGAGGGACAGAAGGGGTAGGAGGGAACAAGGGGGTTGGCAGCAAGGGACAGAGTGAGAGAGAGACAGAGGCGAAGTTACAGCGAGATACACACACCCTTCCTCTCTGCAGATGTAAATTATTCAACACCAACGCATTATTGACATACTGCCTGCACCAAAATGGATCCAGGGGAGGACTCTCCTCTCTCCAGTTTCACTAAACTCAGTTCTGAACCCAAAACCATTCTCCGCCACGTCACTGTGGCTGTAACTCGGTTAGAAGTCAGGTTGGGAATGCTCGTTTCCAGTAAAGGTTTGAGAGGTCAGTTGCCAATGATAATGAACCTTTGAACTGGCTGCCCAGTTGTGCACTAAGATGGCCTCTAGTCTATTGTTATGGAGTGAAACTGGAGAAACTGAGAGAAAAAGAGAGGCACCATGACACCTGAGCTATCTGATTCCTAGATATAGTTAAGACACAGAGAGCGAGATAGTTACTTTCTATGTATGGGACCAGGCATTTAGAGGTGGTGTTATTTCCTGTTCGGTCCAGCAGATGGCAGACATGTAAAGACAAAGTTTATTGGGAGATACTGGCACACACACACACACACACACACAGTCTTACCCTCGCTGTCTGATAGCGAGAGTGGCAGTCCCTTAAACTTGTCAGGACCGTTGGGGATGATCTTCCCTCTGTTGGAAATGAACACACATTAGATCCACAGATACAAAACATGTATGTGATACATCATCCACCACCACTTTTAACACAAGTCTTCAGGTCTTAGGTGAGGTCACCCATCATGCTAGCACCACCCCACACAAACAGGCTGTTTACTCACATGCATGGGACCTGGAAGATGGCACTGTCCACCCCTGTGCCAGCCCCCTCGTCTCCATCCAGACCCCCATACCCCTCCATCAGACTGGGGGCTGAGGACACCACCGGCCCAGACACATCCCCCAACCTGTGGCCTGGTCCTACAGAGGGTCGGGGGAAAGAGAGAGAGAGGGAGAGAGAGGAGGGGCAGTGAATGACGGCATGTGTGTCAGTGTAGAAGGGAGAGAAAGTGAGATTTATTTCACTACCTTGATAATGTGTGTCCATAATATTCTATAAACTATAATATAAAAAAAAGTTACTAGTATTCTCATATATGAATGTGAATGTAAATGTTGTAGCTACATCGGTGGTCACAGTGTTTATTTATTTGATTATGTGGCTCTCCATTAGCTTTTCCTTCTGGTGTCCGTAACAACAAACAAGTGTTCAATGAACATACCCTGCCTAAGCTTACAGGTAATAATACATTTACTGACAAACAGACTAAAACAAACATGGGTGACACTTTCCTTAAATAACAATCCATCATGATGTAGCTATAATGCATTGTAAGACCTGTCATGAGCATGTATGGCCCCTTTACAATGTCTTCTCACCTCTTATAAAGGGTCATACATCCTTTTAACAAGATATAAAGCATTATAACTGAACGATTTATGTAAAGTGCTACTGATACATATGGAATAAACATGATGTAATAGCAAAGTACGTAACATAAATATAATAATACTAATTTATAAACATGCTAAAATAATAGTTATGGTAATTACTTGAATAGATGGGCATATTTATTATGATTTTTAACTAAAAATGTTTTTACCCCAATTTCATGATATCCAATTTGGTAGTTACAGTCTTGTCCCATCGCTGCAACTCCCATAGGGACTCAGAAGAGGCGAAGGTCTAGAGCCATGCGTCCTCTGAAACATGACCCTGCCAAGCCACACTGCTTCTTGACACACTGCTCGCTTAACCTGGAAGCCAGCCACACCATACAACTGGCGACACGAGTCAGTGTGCATGCGCCTGGACGGCCAAACCCTCCCCTAACCCTAACCCTCCCCACTGCGATGCAGTGCCTAAGACCGCTGTGCCACAAGGGAGGCAGCATTAATTATGAATTTAAATAAATACCAAAGTAACTATTGAGACATTTTTGACTATTTACACATATATATCAAAACTCTAAATGGTTTACATGATCATTAAGTTGTTTTATGTTTCTTAATGATACCATGCTTGTCTAGAGGAGATAAAGGCCTGAAGTTTGATTAGTGAGGTTATATTATATTATTCTTGTTTCTAATTTCTATACTCCCGTCCTGTTGTCTCACCTTCCCCAGACACTGCTGTTCCCCTGAAGGTCAGACTCCTTTCTGTACTCTCATTGGCCGGTGAGTGTAGAGTCAGTTTCCTGTTGCCCTTTGTCCCCCATGCTGCTGTGTCTGTACTTCCTGGTGTGTCTGGTCAGTGCCAGTTGGCGTTTATAAACTCATCACGTCGGGGGTGGGAAGGGAGGAAGGGCTACTGGTAGACTATACATCTCAGGGTATTTGTATCATTACATTGGACACATTTAGGGGTCAGGGGTCACACACATATGCACACAAACTCACACTTGCTCACACACACCTACGGGGGCTTGACCTTTTCCAATGAAAGGGCAGTTAGGGGATTGAACCAGACACACAAACTAGCACCAGGAGAGGGGGGGTGGGGGGGGACTGCATGTCACAACCTGGGGGTCAAGCTCTATCATGGTTTCTAGACCTGGAGGATGGATAGGGGATCACACTGGGAGACAGTAAAAACCATGTTGGAGAGAGACATGTATATCCTCACTCTATTTAGACTGGGAACTGTGGCTGTTTTGTCTCTGTCCTGTGTGTTACTGGGCTATTGTGAGTGTCTGATGTGTGTATGATGGAAATCTGCTCACTCTGAGCCCAAACGGTGCTGTGCCCCACTTTCCCCAACCCTGCAGACGTCACAGTAACGTCAGAGAAACGGAGGACCATACACATTTTCAGTGTTTAGTGTGAGAACAGCAGTTTATAAATTAATTTTTAATATAGATTTTAGATTGAGATGTTTTCTCCACAGGCCAGGGTCTACTATAAGATCTGCCATGCAATGTTTTAGTGATGCACTCTGACTAGATCAGTGGGTGTTACACCCCTAGAGCAAACAAGAAAACCCAACAGAATAGAACTTAGAGGAACCATCTAATTGCTTAGAAGAACCAATCAGAAGGCCAGAACAGAAGGGAGAGGAAAAGAAGAGAAAAGAAGGAGTGATAGAACAAGAGGAGAGATAAAGGGAGAGATGATGAGCTAGCATGCGTGGCAGAGCCGAGAGGAAGTGTGTCACAGGAAGGGTTGGGGATTACTTGGTTGGAGGCGGGACTGTTGCACGGCGGCCTCGGCGGCAGCTATAGCTATCCCAGCATCCTCCAGGTGGGCTTGCGTGACGCTGCTCTTGCTCTGGCTGCGGGATGGACCATGGGAACGAAGCTGGCCGTCTGAAGATGACTTAGAGCTGCCTGGACTACTGTGGGATTTCTCTAGAGTCACCATCTGCATGTCTGGGAGGAGTGGGATGAGGGAGGAGTGGGAGGAGGAGGGAGGAGGTAGTGATAGAGAGAGGGAGAGGAGATAGAGGAGATAAAGGGAATGTCTGTAAAAGTCACTAAAAGAGCCATGTAGTAGTTACACATTTGTACTGTGGCAAAAACATAAAAATAGAATAACCTTGACTTCCTTGAACTAACACCCCACCCTTTCTTACTAGCCCTGACTTTGCTGATAGCTATTTTATTGAGAAGAAATTGTATTACTCTGACTGTGCTATGTGGTAGTCTCACCTACAGTAGCTATCGTAAGATGAATGCACTAACTGTAAGTCGCTCTGGATAAGAGCATCTGCTACATGACAAAAAACAAGAATGACACCACAACATGAAGGGCACTGAGCCAGATAAGTGACTGGCACTAAAAGTATAATTATGATAGCCATTAGCAAAACTGTCACCATGACTACATGTTCTCTCACTATGACAACAGAGTGGCAATCAGCAAAACGGAAATGAAGAAAAACTGTAAAGCAACTGAGTGGCTAAACCACACAATGGCAAGCGTTAGTTAAAAGCAACAAGGCAGCTGGAAGAGGCTGACCTTTTGCTGGGTCAGGGAAGATCCCGTGGCTCCTGCTCTTTATCACAGAGTTCTTAGGAGACTCATGGCACTCCCCCATCTGCAATGCAATTCAATTAAATGTGCTATATGCATTATAATCAGTAAGTTACAATCAATGATGGCAAGGATAGATAGTAGACAATGAATACAGTACAGTACAGTACCTGTCCCTGCCCCTGTCCTTGGCCCATCCCTGACCCCATGCCCTGTCCTGGTTCTTGCCCCGCTACGGACCCCTGTCCCGGTCCTGTCCCTGCTCCTGGCCCCCCAGGCCCCTGAGCGGTGTGGTGGGTTCTGCTGTGCTCGATGCTCTCACTCTGCTCCTTCAGAGGCAGCCAGCGAGGAGTGTTGTCCAGCTGGGATGTGTTGGACAGGTCTATCAACACCTGGAGAGAGAGAGATACAGAGAGAGAGACAGAGATAGATACAGAGAGAGATACAGAGAGAGAGAGACCGAGAGAGAGAGAGATACAGAGAGAGAGATACAGAGAGAGAGAGAGATACAGAGAGAGAGATACAGAGAGAGATACAGAGAGAGATACAGAGAGAGAGAGCGATAGAGAGAGATAGAGATACAGAGAGAGAGATACAGAGATAGATACAGAGAGAGAGATACAGAGAGAGAGACCGAGAGAGAGAGAGATACAGAGAGAGAGAGACAGAGATAGATACAGAGAGAGAGATACAGAGAAAGAGATACAGAGAGAGAGAGACAGAGATAGATACAGAGAGAGAGAGAGACCGAGAGAGAGAGACAGAGAGAGATACAGAGAGAGAGAGAGAGACAGAGAGAGAGACAGAGAAAGAAAGAGTAGACATGTATGCTTGTGTAAGCAAAGACTTATAGGAAAACACAGCAAATATACACTGACTATACAAAACAAGCAAAAACCTGGGAACACCTGGGCCCAGATTCACAAACACCTGAGCCCAGATTCACAAAACTCTTCTTACGCAAAAACTTAAGAAGCTTCTTGAGAAAAAAAGTGAATAAGATAGTTTGTAAGTGCAATTCCCCAACTAACGATTTAGTGATTTTCTTATGAACTTCTCAAATATCTTCTTCCAAATAATTGTTGCTAGGCAACGGTTTTAGCTGGCTATGTAGTTAAGCAATGGCAATCATGTTAGCATATTTCCTACTGAGATTACTGTTCTAAAACATGTTCTTGGGTTTAAACTAATCAATACTGAAACTTTCACATGAAGTTTGTGAGCGAATTAAACATGTTAAATTGCTTTCGTGAGCTTTTTCTCTCACTGCCCTTATTTTAAGACAAGGGTTTAGCTACCTTGGAAATAACTTTATTTTCAGAATCTAATGTCTTCTTAACTTTTTGCTGAAGGAGTAACATAAGAAGTAGCGCTAGAACATTTCCAATAATCTTTTTGAGGAATAGCAGCTTGTCTTAACTTTCTTCTTAAGTCTATAGTTAAGAAAAAAATGGCAGTTAAGAAAACATTTCTTCCTAAGAACGTTTTGTGAATCTGAGCTCTGCTCTTTCCCTGACATAGGCTCACCAGGTGAATCCAGGTGAAAGCTATGCTCCCTTATTGATGTCACTTGTTAAATCCATTTCAATCAGTGTAAATGAAGGGGAGGAGACAGGTTAAAGAAGGATATTTAAGTCTTGAGACAATTGAGACATGGATTGTGTATGTGTGACATTCAGAGGGTGAATGGGCCAGAAAAAATATTTAAGTGCCATTGAACGAGGTATGATAGTAGGTACCAGGCTGCTGGGTTTTTCAGGCTCAACAGTTTCTTGTGTGTATCAAGAATGGTCCACCAACCAAAGGACATCCAGACAAATTGACACAACTGTGGAAAGCATAGGAGTCAACATGGGCCAGCATCCCTGTGGAACGCTTTTGACACCTTGTAGAGTCCACGCCCCAACAAATTGAGTCTGTTCTGAGGGCAAAAGGGGGATGGAGAAAATTAACATTAGGAAGGTGTACCTAATGTTTGGTATAGTCAGTATATTTTGAGGTTTGCTGTGAACAAACCACCATTCTACCTTATAAACAATTAGGATCCTTCTCCATTTAGCACAGGATCCGTGGGATTCATTACATAGACTGACAAACAATGAAACTAGCTTTGAATAAAGTCTTGTTGAGAGGGGAGCCATAAGGCTGGAAATATGGGCCGCTTTTGGCTAGAGAACATTTAAAAATATGGCATCAGGAGACATTAGGGTAAAGGGATGACTGAAGTAAATGTATGTGACGTCTAAACCAGAGTGTGTCTGATTCTGGAGACACTCACTTCTCCCAGGAAGTCATTGGAGGAAGATCTGTCATAATCCCACACTGTCACCTCCAGAGTCTTTTTCTTTAGCTGAGAGACAGAGAGAGTGAGTAAGAGAGAGAGAGAGAGAGAGAGAGAGAAAGAGAGGTGGGGGGAGCGAGAGAGAGAGAGCGAGAGAGAGGATGAGCGAAAAGTGATTAAATGAACAAATACATTTAAACGAGTTATGCCAAGTACAACACCCATGCAGTCGTACTGTATATCACTCAACCAGCCAGTCAGTGGACTGGGTAATTGTGTGTGTGTGTGTGTGTGTGTGTGTGTGTGTGTGTGCGTGCGTGCGTGCGTGCGTGCGTGTGTGTGTGTGTGCTTGGCAGGAGAGTGGGAGAGTAAGTGGGTAATAGAGCAGCATTTACAACATCAGTGGGCAGAATAGAAAGAAGTAGCTAACAGCAGAGAGTCTCAGAAGAGACACTAGACTAGAGACACTACTGTCCGCTGAGAGAGAGCGCCGTATGGACTGACTGCACTCATCTTACATTGTCTGAATTGCAGCTAAGCAAAGGCTGCTACTGTTATTTTTAATGAAGATGTCTCTGTTTCTGTTTCTCTCTGGTGACTGGTAGTCTGTAAGGGGGTTGTTTAACCTAACCAGGTCAGCGGTGCTATGGGATTCAGGGGATTGGTAATGGGAACCAAGGCTGCAGAGGGATAGTCAGAAAATCCCTAAGGATTCAGAACTACCAATCCAACTGGAAATAAGATGAACATAAACATTCAACATTAATGTGGATGTGTGTGTGTGTGTGTGTGTGTGTGTGTGTGTGTGTGTGTGTGTGTGTGTGTGTGTGTGTGTGTGTGTGTGTGTGTGTGTGTGTGTGTGTGTGTGTGTGTGTGATGCATGCGTTAGTAGGTGCATGTGTGTGTGTGTGTTCCTACCTGTTCCAGGTGTATGTTCTTGTAGATGACAGTCTGGTTCCACTCTGGGTTCAGACTCCTCTGGACGTACTTGGTCCTCCTCTTGTTCTCAGCACTGTGATGTCATAACAAAGGGACACGTTTAGTCTCAGACGTGGTCTTTGTATGTTAATATGGCCACATCATTGTAGATTTTCTCCAATTACATTTGATGGTAGATATAGAGATGATTTTGCAGGATGTCAATAATTGAATATCTGATTCAATATAATTATATCATCATGATGTCTTGCAAATGTTGGATGAGAGTAAATTGCATAGGCACACTGGCTAGACGGGATCACAACATCATAGAAATAGTCAAAGAAAGTCAAAGAAATAGAGATGTCTGTAAGGTTGAATCAATATGTGACTGTGAGGCACAGCTCCTCTCCTGTAGCAGAGATGATGAGTGTAGGGTGAAAAACATATCTGACTCATGGAATGATTTCACATTTCAACCTTGATTTCAACCCGGCAATGTTCTTGGCTGAATTTGCACATCATACAATCATGAGTTGTTTAGGATGACAGAGATACAAATAGGAGAAAAAAGAGAGAGAGAAACAAAGTGGAGAAAGGTTAGATAGAGAGAGAGGAAGAGCAAGAGAGTGCTTTTATCAACGTATCAACGCAAAATGGATAACGATGAATAATGATGCGGGAGACAATGAGGAAAAGCACTTTGGAGGCGGAAAATGTACGTGGGGAAAAACACTGACTGAATGCAGAGAAGCAGAGAATGATAGAAGGAGAGAAAGAGAGAGAGGAGAGGAGTAGAGAGGATAGAATAAGATAATAACAAAAGGAGAGGGGCAGAGAAGGAGAGAAGGAGAGAAGAAGAGAAGAGGAGTAGAGAAGAACAGAATAATTGGAGCAGAGAAGGAGAGAAGAAGAGAAGCAGAGGAGAGAAGTAGAGAAGAACAGAAGAAGTAGAGCAGAGTAGGAGAGGAGAGAAGAAGAGAAGCAGGAGAAGCACTACACTACCTTGCGTTCTGGACTACCATGACTTGTCTGAGAGTCCAGGGGAGGGATAGGAGGGTAGAGACAACAAACAACAAGTACCGCAAAAAGAAAGAAACCATCAGAGAAACAGAGACATAAACCATCAGAGAAACAGAGACAGAAACCATCAGAGAAACAGAGACAGAAACCATCAGAGAAACAGAGACATAAACCATCAGAGAAACAGAGACAGAAACCATCAGAGAAACAGAGACAGTAACCATCAGAGAAACAGAGACAGAAACCATCAGAGAAACAGAGACAGTAACCATCAGAGAAACAGAGACAGAAACCATCAGAGAAACAGAGACAGAAACCATCAGAGAAACAGAGACAGTAACCATCGGAGAAACAGAGACATAAACCATCAGAGAAACAGAGACAGAAACCATCAGAGAAACAGAGACAGAAACCATCAGAGAAACAGAGACAGAAACCATCAGAGAAACAGAGACATAAACCATCAGAGAAACAGAGACAGAAACCATCAGAGAAACAGAGACAGAAACCATCAGAGAAACAGAGACATAAAGGGAAGGAGATAAAGAAAGACAACATTGAAACATAAAGACATGGTTTATTTACTACTGCCTATTGTTAAAACACAGATCAAACAGTCCATTTATACTGAGATAGAGAGAATACACGCGTCAAACGTTTGATTTATGTCCGGGTGCCGTGTGCATGCCCATATTTGGGCATCCGATCAAGACATCCTGGTGCGAAGTTATCATATGTTTATGCCCATATAAGGGCATCCTGTTCCTGTTGTCATGCGTTAGAGTGTGTGTTAATTTATGCATATATTGCATCTATTCCTTTGAAGTCGTCATGTTGGTTGATATGTAGGAACCTCGTTGAACTGGGGGGTATGTGTTTGAACATTTCAAAGAGGATGGCCCCACACCCCCTATTTTATTGACCTTAGGACTGTTGTCTGTGAAACAGGAATGTCCGGGGATATTGTGGGGAGCAGATGCATTATAAATAAGACCCAGAACAACACATGCAGCCATGATAAACCACTAAAGAAATTAAACATGGATTTTGTGATCAGTGGCAAAGCAGTGATGACCGTAACAACGGAAGCAGGACCGCGGTTGAAACATAGAGAAAGGTCAGAGTAAAAAGCAACAATATACAATGCGCCAAAAAAACATTTTTAAATGTGTATAGAACCCAATACCGCCCGCAACTGCGCTGAAAGATCAAGTGATGATGTCTAATGGACAGCTATGGGGTTATCAGTTTGATTACCGAGCCTGTAGAGTGAACCTCTATACGGTAGCCTAAGGAGAATAAAATACAGACCAGACTTTAGGAGTGGACTACGGTCTTGAAGACTGGCAGGTTTTTCACAAGGTTGTGTGTCCCAAACTGAGAGTTATCACAGAGGGGTATAGCGTGTTCACGGGCTACGAGACCCGTTGGGAAGGTACCCCTGACTCTTCAGGAAGAATATTTCACAGGGTGAAAATACAAAGAAAGAATGGACTTCCATGTGGATGCGTGGAGTTCTATATCAGCAACGAGGAAACTCACAACCAAAACATTCGTGATGGTGGCCTGACTGGGGATTTTATGTTGCGCATGCTTATTCCTTTTAAAAGTTGGGATCTAATGGAATTGAAAATGTTAGAGTTGTTGGACGCTCTTTTTGTACAGAGCCAACAACGGCAAAGCATTGTTCGGCTAAGGAAGTGCATAATATACAGTGGGGCATAAAAGTATTTAGTTAGCCACCAATTGTGCAAGTTCTCCTACTTAAAAAGATGATGTAATTTTGATGTAATTTTCATCATCATCATTTTCATCACTTCAACTATGAGAGACAAAATGAGAAAAAAAATCCAGAAAATCACATTGTAGGATTTTTAATGAATTTATTTGCAAATTATGCTGGAAAATAAGTATTTGGTCAATAACAAAAGTTTATCTCAATACTTTGTTATATACCCTTTGGCAATGACAGAGGTCAAACGGTTTCTGTAAGTTTTCATAAGGTTTTCACACACTGTTGCTGGTATTCTGGCCCATTCCGCCATGCAGGTCTCCTCTAGAGCAGTGATGTTTTGGGGCTGTTGCTGGGCAACACGGACTTTCAACTCCCTCCAAAGATTTTCTATGGGGTTGAGATCTGAAGACTGGCTAGGCCACTCCAGGACCTTGAAATGCTTCTTACGAAGCCATTCCTTTGTTGCCCGGGCGGTGTGTTTGGGATCATTGTCATGCTGAAAGACCCAGCCACGTTTCATCTTCAATGCCCTTGCTGATGGAAGGTTTTCACTCAAAATCTCACGATACATGGCCCCATTCATTCTTTCCTTTACACGGATCAATCGTCCTGGTCCCTTTGCAGACAAACAGCCCCAAAGCATGATGTTTCCACCCCCATGCTTCACAGTAGGTATGGTGTTCTTTGGATGCAACTCAGCATTCTTTGTCCTCCAAACACGATGAGTTGAGTTTTTACCAAAAAGTTATATTTTGGATTCATCTGACCATATGACATTCTCCCAATCTTCTTCTGGATCATCCAAATGCTCTCTAGCAAACTTCAGACGTGCCTGGACATGTACTGGCTTAAGCAGGGGGACACGTCTGGCACTGCAGGATTTGAGTCCCTGGCGGCGCAGTGTGTTACTGATGGTAGGCTTTGTTACTTTGGTCCCAGCTCTCTGTAGGTCATTCACTAGGTCCCCCCGTGTGGTTCTGATATTTTTGCTCACCGTTCTTGTGATCATTTTGACCCCACGGGGTGAGATCTTGCGTGGAGCCCCAGATCGAGGGAGATTGTCAGTTGTCTTGTATGTCTTCCATTTCCTAATAATTGCTCCCACAGTTGATTTCTTCAAACCAAGCTGCTTACCTATTGCAGATTCAGTCTTCCCAGCCTGGTGCAGGTCTACAATTTTGTTTCTGGTGTCCTTTGACAGCTCTTTGGTCTTGGCCATAGTGGAGTTTGGAGTGTGACTGTTTGAGGTTGTGGACAGGTGTCTTTTATACTGATAACAAGTTCAAACAGGTGTCATTAATACAGGTCACGAGTCGACAGAGGACAGAGGAGCTTCTTAAAGAAGAAGTTACAGGTCTGTGAGAGCCAGAAATCTTGCTTGTTTGTAGGTGACCAAATACTTAGTTTCCACCATAATTTGCAAATAAATTCATAAAAAATCCTACAATATGATTTTCTGGAATTTCTTTTCTCATTTTGTCTGTCATAGTTGAAGTGTACCTATGATGAAAATTACAGGGCTCTCTCATCTTTTTAAGTTGGAGAACTTGCACAATTGGTGGCTGACTAAATACTTTTTTGCCCCACTGTATATAAAAAAGTATGCAAAGAAAGTTGTAAATATATATACGGGACATGACAAGGCGAGGACAAAAGACATCTGACTGCTATGCCATCTTGGTGACAAACCTATATAGCGGATGTGTGTGTTTCAAAAATTCAGCGACACAAGCCTGTAAATGTAAACCAAATATACAGGGTGTTGCATGCTTGGATCGCTGAGAAAACGGGGACTAGTATCCTGCTACGAATCCTGAATTGTCTGTGTACATAATACTCGATGTTCGCAAAAATAAAACATTTAAATGAAAATGAAATCTTGTCGTTATTTGAAAGGGGCTCATTAACGTTATTGCACCTCAGAGAGGCAAGAAGGATGGCGGAGCAGATGTTGAAAAACATTTATTATAATCCCTCTAACCCCGGGTCTTATGGGGGTAAGGAGCGTTTACAGAGAGCTATAGCCAAAGAAACAGGTAACAGGTTAGGCGCTGCTCAGGTGAATGAATGGTTAGCAGAGCAGGATGCTTACACTGCATAAACCTGTACGCGAACAATTTCCAAGAAATATAGTTTTTTCTACTCTTCTCTCGTCCCAGTTTCAGGCGGATCTATGTGACATGCAGGTCCTTGCAGATAAAAATGAAATCGCTACATGCTAAAGGTCATAGATATTTTCTCTAAAATAGCATTTGTAAGGGTCTTAAAAAATAAGAGTGGGGCAGAGGTGACCCGTGCCTTTGACTATCTTGAAGGAAGGAGGAGCCCCCATGAAAGTGTAGACTGACGGTGGAAAATCTGTTTTTAATAATACTTTTCAGAAACTCATGAAGAAGCACAATATAGTACATTTTGCTACAGGCTCGGATTTGAAAGCTTCAGTTGTTGAACGCTTTAACAGAACTCTGAAGGAGTGGATGTGGAAATATTTTACAGCTCACAACACGCATAGATATATCGATATAGTTCAAGATTTAGTAAAGGGTTACAACTACAGCTACCATAAGAGTATACGGATGAAGCCCTCCGAGGTCTCTTCTGAAAACTCTTTTGAAGTCTTTAAAAATCTGTATGGTTTGTTCCCCCTTCGCTGTAAGAAAAAAAAATATTTTAAATTCATAGTGGGGGAATTGGTACGTATATCCAAGTTGAGGGGTGTTTTCAACAAAAAATATGAGCAAGGTTACAGCGATGAGATGCTCAACGTTACCGAATGTCTAACGGACATACACCCTGTCTACAAGTTAAAATAATTTGACGGGGAGCTTATAGAGGGATATTTTTATGAGACGGAACTACAGAAGTTACAGATGGGTAAAGACAAAGTATTTCACGTGGAGGAGATTCTAGATCAGAAGAGAGAAAAGGGTAAAAAATGTATGTTGGTCCGTTGGAAAAACTGGCCTCAAAAGTTCAACAGTTGGGTTTTAAAGCAAGATGTGGTGGAGGCATCGGGGGTTAACTTAAACTCTCATGCATGAATAAATACAACATCATTCAAGTGTACACAGGAGTGCATCTTGGAACACAGCGGCTTCTACCTGACTCTCCCCAGTAATGCGTCTGCACATATATATCGTAATAATCAGAGTTTGAATTATACAACCAATTTTCCAAAACCTATAGAGTTATCAGAAGGCCAGGGAAGTAGGTCTCAGCGAGATTACATACCCCATAGCTGGTATAATATCAAGGATAAGGACGGTGACTTTTTTTGCAAAAGGATATCGGAACCTCTGAAACTTGTAAAGAATAAAAAAGGGTTCTATAGAACCGCCGACAAGATCGTCTCAGAGTTGAACGAACTCCTAACCCTGAACAATATGGAAATACTCTTGATCTACAACCCTATACATAAACGTTTACAAATCTCAGGGGATGCTGATGGGGGTATAAAGACCAGCGGTAATTTAGCCTACATGTTGGGGATGGGTCCCAATAAATGGACGTATGTGAAAGATAAATTATTCCTATTCCCTGCGGATATACATGCAGGATTTTACAACATATTTGTGTATACCGACATCATATCCTATCAAAGGGTAGGAGACAGTTATGTGCCCCTCCTGAGAATAGAGGGAAATGATTGTGATGTAGTCACTGTTAACTATGACAAGCCACACTATGTACCTGTAAGCCAGAAATATATTGAAAACATTCTGGTTGAGCTTAAAACAGATCAGAACGAAAACATTGAATTTACTTATGGTAAAACGATTATAAAACTCCACTTTAGACCCAGCAAAACCTCTCTACATATTTAATATATTGTTCATATTATATGTATATATATTTTTATATAAACATAATACAAATAAATTATTTTGTTATGGTACACAACCACCATCTCGACCCTAACCGCTATGTCTCATACTATGTTGATGAAGTGGGTAATGGATTACCAGGCTATCACGGATCCCCGACCATTTACGGTCCGGGGATAGGAGGTATATTTCGTAACCTCTTTAGGATGGTTTTAACGTTTATGAAGAGAGGCCTCAGCATAGCCAAACCACATTTAAAATCAGCGGCTAAAAATATTGTAAGTGAGGTTGTAGCCAATGCTATGACCAGAAGGGCGTCATCAGATGCCGAGCATCAAGAAGGCTCGGGGCTTATGATGTTGTTATACCTCCGGGTATAAGGCGCATTTTCAATAGATAGATCCAGTTATATGGAGATAGCCCCACTCTCCGCCATTACAGGCAACAGTCATATAGAATTTTTCATACCAGGCCACCGTGACAACTACAGTGCCTTGCGAAAGTATTCGGCCCCCTTGAACTTTGCGACCTTTTGCCACATTTCAGGCTTCAAACATAAAGATATAAAACTGTATTTTTTTTGTGAAGAATCAACAACAACTGGGACACAATCATGAAGTGGAACGACATTTATTGGATATTTCAAACTTTTTTAACAAATCAAAAACTGAAAAATTGGGCGTGAATCCAAATCATTTCCAAATAATTTCCCGCTGTTTGTCCACGATTTATGGCACTTTGGTAGCGTCCTCATAGCTCTCCATAAAATAGGATTTCCATCCCGGGTACATCTGCTGAGCTAGAGTGTTAATTTGTAGTTTGTCTCTAGGGCTTTTGAACAAAACCATGTAATTGGTGTTCAAACTAATGGTATGGCTATTTTTACCTTGGTGAAACACATTCTGCACCAGGAAAGCACGGACAGGTTTCTATGATGAGTATATTGGGTAAAAGCTCATGCAATTTCAGGATGTTCGCTACCTGCAAATAGCATATCGTCCAAAACCAGCAGATTATTTTTATGAGGAGGGAGAAGTTCATCATCAGACAGGGATTCTGGTATTCCTTCAACAAACGTGATTTTTTATTTCCTTCAACAACAGTTCATCATACAAAGGTTGATAACACCACACAATATTGTCAGGTTTCTGAGATAATACATGTTCAGAATTCTCTAAAATACTTTTTACAAAATAGTTTTTACCGCTATTGGATGGGCCTGCGATTAAGGCCGAAAATGGTAGTTGCAACCGGGGGTCAAAACCTTCTACAGCAGCCATTATATCTGAAGCTTTAAGACACACGGGGCTTGTAACATAAGTCAGTAGCCAAAGGGCAATGTGGTCCCGTCAGGCAAAAGCAGTCTCTTGTCATAGACTACCCTGAATATTTTAGTAAGTGGGGCCTTCCTCAGATGGAAGCCCTTTTTATCCCTAACACTCTTTTTGTAGGAGCTCAAAATCGCCAAGTTACTATTCCGGTCATTTATGAACCCCTCGACCAAGCGTGTGATTGATTCCAAGTTTACTCGTGGGCTAATTTCATAGTTTTGAGTCACGCCTTTGGCTTTCAACACCATGTGATTGTCTTTAGTCCTAAAAGCATATATTTTGGAACCACAGGAGGACCATTCTGTGAAATGGTCACCATCTTCGAGTTCACTCGTTAAACCACCCAGATAGTTGCTAAGTGGGGTTTCCAATCACCCTGTTCACTTACATAGATCACAGAGTCTGTGTCGTGGTAAAGAACCCGCCTCTGAAGCTGCTCCATGGGGACGTACAGTTCAAGTCGGCCATAGGCCGTGGTAAATGCTGCAAGAAACACATTTAGAACCCACTTCTTGTTACGTCTCCATTGCACCAGGGCAATGTCTTGACTTGACTTGAAAACAAATTCCAAAAATTCTTTGTGGTCTTTAATGATAGACGTTGTTAGCATATTGCTTCTCTGGGAAATCTTCCCCCAAAGAGAGTTTAATTACAATTTTGACAGATTTCTTTTGGTTTTGTTGACCTCTATTCTGTATGGGTCAAGAAGTATGCCTTCTCTGTCATGATAGTCTTGAATGTACTTGTCTTTGCTCTCTTGATCTGTGACTAATGCAGGATAGCCTGAAGCCATTTGCTTGCATCTCAAGAAGGTCTTCATGTACTCTTTAAAAAGAGTGTCTGATTTCCTGGAAAAGTTCCACACTTCAAATAATTTGGCCACACGATACCCCATCTCTAGAGCCTTAGAGAATTCAACTGTGACCCATACACTTGTCAGGGCTCTTTCTTGATCTGAGTGATCACAAGGGTTTTCCTGGTTGTTGTTTTCACTACAGGGGCGACAAAGGGGAAAGAAAAGTTTTCCTTGAGGTCCCTTGTAAGGCAACACTGTTATAAACAAACCCCTAGGAGGGTAGACAGTTGCTTTGATCAGACCAAAATAGTTTTGGGGTAAGTCAGACACGGTGAATAATTTCAGGATGCCCCATAGGATAGCATGAGGAACTCATTACATAAGGAATAAGGGATGTAAAATCTACATATCCTATTGTCTCGTCGGGTCGCGCTACATACCTCAATGTCAAAGCATTGGTACGGCCTCCATACAAGGCCTGTCATGGTTCCAAGGGTTCTGGTGTGTCAAAGCTGGAAAGGAAGACTCAAACATGAGGATCAGACTTTTTGAGTGCGGTCCACTCATGCTCCCACATCACATTCACTTTCAACCCATAAGTAGCCTGTAAAGATTCCAATCTGTCTTGGAACTCTTGGTACATTTCCCCAAAAGTATTTTGGGTTAGGACACACATAGCCTGGGGCCCAAAGCAAGATTTACAACCATGGAAGAACACCATCAATCTGTGTGTATCTACATGATAAGGCCCAAACTCCTTCTCATCCCTATTCACAGCATGTTGAATAAAAATGTCTATACTGGGCCAATAACTCCAACCATTGAAAGGACCCACTATAGTATGACTTGAATTGGCGTCGGTAGTTGTCTGGCGATGGAATAACGGTAGATGCTGGAGGTAAAAAGTGTGTACGATGCATACATGCCGATGCAATAGTTGTACAACTCCAGGGGTCAATGCCTGCATCTTTGATTACCTCTTCTCTGAATCTGAGGCATCCTTCACAAAGTATAACTACATCGTTGTCACAGTATGACTCCATCTCTTTGAGGAAATCAAAGGTGCTATGACATACTGTCTCGTACCATGAATCTCTCTCGCTCTTTGGGAGACATCTGATCACACCCATACATTTTGGGTCTGGGATAAGATCCAATATAATGTAGATTCTCCTCAGATGTGAAGAAATGAGGTAACCAACCTTTCACAGAGTTTTCAAAACCCAAGGCTTCAGGCATTTGAGCCAATCTCATGGGTAAGACACTTAAGCTGTCAATGTATCTCTGGTTGAAGGCGGGGTCTACAAAACACAAGATCTTACTACCTTGAGCTATGACACTGGGTGCAACGCCTTGTTCAAAAGAAGATAGGAGTCATAGGCTCTAGAATTGTGAGCTAGAAGTGTTTTAGAACGAGTAGTGCACAATTGGGCCCCTCAGCTGACCACTTTTAACCCTTGAAAGTCATGGTAGAAACAAAAATAGGTAAATGAACACCTTATTGCTGATTCATCTCAAAATCATAAAACACGTATTTCTCTGAATGTTCATCTTCAGCCAAGGGATGAATATAACACTTGTGTGGCACTTCTTGGGTCCCTAAGGTCAATAAAATAGGGGGTGTGGGGCCATTCTCTTTAAAGTGTTCAAACACATACCCCCCAGTTCAACGAGGTCCCTACACATCAACCATCATGACAACTTCAAAGGAATAGATGCAATATATGCATAAATTAACACACACTCTAACACATGACAACAGGAACAGGATGCCCTTATATGGGCATAACCACGTGATAACTTTGCGCCAGGATGTCCTGACCGGATGCCCAAATATGGGCATGCACACGTCACCCGGACATAGGGTCATAAATCAAACGTTTGACGGGTGCCATCTACTGTATTCTCTCTTGAGCTAGAGGAGTGTGCGGGAGGAGTGAGTGTGTGCGTGCGTGTGCGCGCGCGCGTGTGTGTGTGTGTGTGTGTGTGTGTGCATACCTGCATCTGTGTGTGTGTGTGTGTGTGTGTGAGCATACATGCATCTGTGTGTGTGTGTGTGTGTGTGTGTGTGTGTGTGTGTGTGTGTGTGTGTGTGTGTGTGTGTGTGTGTGTGTGTGTGTGTGCATACATGCATCTGTGTGTGTGTGTGTGTGTGTGTGTGTGTGTGTGTGTGTGTGTGTGTGTGTGTGTGTGTGTGTGTGTGTGTGTGTGTGTGTGTGTGTGTGTGTTTGTGTGTGTGTGTGGGTGGTTGGAGGACCTGTACTGTATATAATCCCATGAACAGGGCTGGTAGGGCCATTAGTAGAAAGCAGATAGGGTTACAAGTTAAATAAATATCGATCTCTGCCTTTTCACAGGAAGAGAGGGATACGGGGGCTGAAAGAAGAGATGTTACTAAACTGATAATCTCCTAGGAGGACCTTACTACAAAATCACATCACAGCACTCAGGAATAGAGCACTGCAGCCAATATAGAATCCACACACACACACACACAATAATCCACACACACACACACACACACACACACACACACACACACACACACACACACACACACACACACACACCAAGTTGTAATATCTGTCAAGTTGGATGTGTCATTATCTTGTCAGTTCTATGTGCTCCTAGCTTTCTACTGTACTTCACAGAGAGCACACAGCAAATCTAACACAGCTTAATAAAGGCCCATCATATAATGGTCAATACTACTTAAAATACAAACAAACAAACTGAGAGAGAGAGAGAGAGAGAGAGAGGGAGAGAGAGAGAGAGAGAGAGAAAGACAGAGAGAGAGAGAGAGGGAGAGAGAGAGAGAGAGAGAGAGAGAGAAAGAAAGACAGAGAGAGAGAGAGAGAGAGATGAAGAGAAAGAGAGAGAGAGAGAGAGAGAGAGAGAGAGAGAGAGAGAGAGAGAGAGGGAGAGAGAGAGAGAGAAAAAGACAGAGAGAGAGAGAGAGAGAGAGAAAGACAGAGAGACAGAGAGAGAGAGAGAGAGATGAAGAGAAAGACAGAGAGAGATGAAGAGAAAGACAGAGAGAGAGAGAGAGAGAGAGAGAGAGAGAGAGAGAGAGAGAGAGAGAGAGAGAGAGAGGGGGAGAGAGAGAGAGAAAAAGACAGAGAGAGAGAGAGAGAGAGAGAGGGAGAGAGAGAGAGAGAGAGAGAGAGAGAGAGAGAGAAAGACAGAGAGACAGAGAGAGAGAGAGAGATGAAGAGAAAGACAGAGAGATGAAGAGAAAGACAGACAGAGAGAGAGAGAATGGCATCCAGACAGACAGACTGATGAAAGCAGTGCCTTACCCTCTCCCTGGTAGGAGGTAGACCTTGACAAAGGGGTCAGAGTATTCTTTGGGGTCTCTCTGAGCAAGGTTCCTGGCCTGGAGGACATGCACTATCAGATTCCCCAGGTTCCTGTCGTAGTGGATCTGGAGCTGAAGATGGCAGAGAGGTCATAGATACATACAGTATGTTTAACTAGGTTCTACAGGTGTGTACATCAGTGTTCCTAGGTCCTGGGGCTGACTAATCATATAGCCCTTGACTTAAGTGGATCAATCAAGTGAGGGGATTCAAGAGAAATTAAAGTCACACTCCACTTCACAGACTTCAGACTGTGGAAAGTATGAAACCTTAAAGCAGGTGTGAGACTGACAGCAGGCTTGCCTGTATTTCCCCTGTTACAGGACGAGGCTGAGGCTTCAGCAGTTGCACGTCTGCTGTCGACTGAAAAACAAACACAGGTAGCGATTATACACTGTTTATACCGATATCCATACACACGCTCCACATTAACACACATACTCACACATACTCCCTGTTCTGTAGTGTGGCCTCCGACCAGCCTGAAAACTTCAGTTACTATGTCCATGATACTACGGTTTTAAACTTCAGTTACTATGTCCATGATACTACGGTTTTAAACTTCAGTTACTATGTCCATGATACTACTGTTTTAAACTTCAGTAACTATGTCCATGATAATACTGTTTTAAACTTCAGTTACTATGTCCATGATACTACTGTTTTAAACTTCAGTTACTATGACCATGATACTACGGTTTTAAACTTCAGTTACTATGTCCATGATACTACGGTTTTAAACTTCAGTTACTATGTCCATGATACTACGGTTTTAAACTTCAGTTACTATGTCCATGATAATACTGTTTTAAACTTCAGTTACTATGTCCATGATACTACTGTTTTAAACTTCAGTTACTATGTCCATGATACTACTGTTTTAAACTTCAGTTACTATGTCCATGATAATACTGTTTTAAACTTCAGTTACTATGTCCATGATAATACTGTTTTAAACTTCAGTTACTATGTCCATGATAATACTGTTTTAAACTTCAGTTACTATGTCCATGATACTACGGTTTTAAGTAGCAGTAGGTTAACCAGAGCCCCTGAGTAGGATAGCTTTGGTCAGATGACAGATGAAGGACCTGTCTTTGTCATGGAGATGCTGAGCAGACTTTTCTGAAGTGACTCTATAGGACCCGGGAGGAAACTCACGAGGAGAGGTTCAGCAGATTGTAAAGGTCATGGTGTACAGTCAGAGAAGGTTCATTCAGTTGGTTGAGATATATTATATTACGTCTATCATAGAAAATAGCTAATACTATGTGTATTTACACACTCACACACACAAAGACACATAACCACACTAGCATGATCTCTCTCTCTCTCTCTCTCTCTCTCTCTCTCTCTCTCTCTACACACATATCATGCATGTGTCTATATAATCAGTGTCATGTTCCTGTAATCCACAATGCAGACAAAGCAATGGATCTAGACCTCCTCGCACCATGCACCACACACAAACACACACACACACACACACGTCTATGACTAAATAATGATGAACTCACCAACCACATGGCTGTAGTAACACACTCTACAGAATGCTATGGGCTCTTAATATCATAATGTACAACAGGTAGAGGCAGTACCTTGGTGCTGTGGCGTTGTTTCTTGTTGATGGCTGGGGAGGTAGGCTGGCCGGGGCTGGGGACGGCACTAGAGCTGGCCGATGCATTGCCTGAGTGTAACAGAGCTGAGCGGTCCAGGGCAGAAAGGACCCCTACTGGCCCCCCCACACCCAGCCCCATCCCAGGGGCCTGTTGTTGGGACACCTTCTGAAGCTCTGCAGCCAGTTGCCTGGGATCTACTCCTGGAGAGCGCTGCCTGTCACCTGCACACACACACATTCATGTGTCATTATGACTCAGTGGTCATGATTACTATGTAGGATACCCACAACCACACTAGTGACATACCAGGCTTCAGCTGGGCGTGGTTCTCCAGGGCCTGGGGGTGATCAGCGTCAGACAGCATGTTCAGATCACTGAGAGACAGGAAGGTAAAAGGTCAAATGTAGTTTTTGATATAAATTAAGTTGGGATGAGAGAGATATGATAAATTTGAGAGGAGATGGATGAGAGGAGAGAGGGATGGAAGGAGAGAGAGGGATGAGAGGAGAGAGGGATGGAAGGAGAGAGAGGGATGAGAGGAGAGAGGGTTGGAATGAGAGAGAGGGATGAGAGGAGAGAGGGATGGAAGGAGGGAGAGGGATAGAAGGAGAGAGGGATGGAAGGAGAGAGAGGGATGAGAGGAGAGAGGGATGGAAGGAGAGAGAGGGATGAGAGGAGAGAGGGATGGAAGGAGAGAGAGGGATGAGAGAAGATAGGGATGGAAGGAGAGAGGGATGGAAGGAGATTGAGGGATGAGAGGAGAGAGTGGGATGGAAGGAGAGAGAGGGATGAAAGGAGAGAGGGATGAAAGGAGAGAGAGGGATGAGAGGAGAGAGGGATGAGAGCAGAGAGAGGGATGGAAGGAGAGAGAGGGATGAGAGGAGAGAGAGGGATGAGAGGAGAGAGGGATGGAAGGAGAGAGAGGGATGGAAGGAGAGAGAGGGATGAGAGGAGAGAGGGATGAGAGGAGAGAGGGATGAGAGCAGAGAGAGGGATGGAAGGAGAGAGAGGGATGAGAGGAGAGAGGGGGATGAGAGGAGAGAGAGGGATGAGAGGAGAGAGGGATGAGAGGAGAGAGAGGGATGAGAGGAGAGAGAGGGATGAGAGGAGAGAGGGATGAGAGGAGAGAGGGATGAGAGGAGAGAGGGATGAGAGCAGAGAGAGGGATGAGAGGAGAGAGGGATGAGAGGAGAGAGGGCGCTGTTTGACTCACAGTCTGACACAGAGCTCCGCCTCTGCACACGGCTGACTCATTATGCACTGCACCTCCTCGTAGGTCTTCCCCATCAGAGGAACCCCATTCCACTCCAATACCTGCATTCCTACAGAGAGAGACCATATTTGAGACACATCTTTCCCTCAGATTATACAGACCCACAAAGTATTTGCAAACAAATCCAATTTTGATAAACTCCCATATATATTGGGTGAAATACCATAGTGTGCAATCACAGCAGCAAGATGTGTGACCTGTTGTCACAAGAAAATGGCAACCAGTGAAGAACAAACACAAAGAACAAACAACCCATATTGGTACTTTAACTATTTGCATATCGTTATAACACTGTTAGCCATAACTTGACATTTGAAATGTCTCTATGCCTTTGAAACTTTTGTGAGTGTAATGTTTACTGTTCATTTTTGATTGTTTATTTCACTTTTGTTTATTATCTATTTCACTTCCTTTGGCAATGTAAACACACAGCTCTGGAAAAATGTAGAGACCACTGCGAAATAATCAGATTCTCTGGTTTTACTATTTATAGGTATGTGATGGGGTAAAATGAACATTTTTGTTTTATTCTATAAACTACTGACAATATTTCTCCCAAATTCCCCCCAAAATGTTGTCATTTAGAGCACTTATTTGCAGAAAATGATGCAGTATTTTTTGTTATTTTGACTAGTTGTCATTTTCTGCAAATAAATGCTCTAAATGACAATTCTAAAAGAGATCAATTCTCGATAATGCAGTCAGGGCATGAGACTAGCTCAGACTACGAACACCTGGCCTGGTTCTCAGTGCATCTCAGAACACAACACAACCCAAACAAGCTTCCAAGCGTAACTCTTTCTCAAGGGTAGGCTCTAACTCTTCGAAATATACCACTGCCTTTTCTGTCCATGACTAGAGCGTCTTTCTTTCAGGTTCTCGTTCACACAGCTGACAAGGCTCAGAGAACACGCCAGAGAAAGTAAAGTAAGGTAGGATAGAAATAGAGAGGGAGAAAATGCACAGCAAACTCAAACCCATGGCAGCCTCGGCGCTGTGGCTGCACTTACACAAACGAAACCTCGTCTTCACATGAGACTTTTGCTTACGAAGCAACTCGCCAGCTGCTGTGACGACAAAGGATTGAATTAACATCTCTCTCTCTCTGTAGATTAGATAGTCAAGGCCACAGAAACATTTAGAACATGCTACCGCTCTCCCCCTCCAATTTCCCCACTCCTCATCTCTTCTCCCTAATTTTTTCTTATTTCTATATTTCTCTGCTCTTTGCCTCTCGTCCTCTCTCTCTCTTTCTCTCTCTCTCTCTCAATCTCTCACATTCTCTCTCTCTCTCTCTCTCTCATCCTCTATCTCTCTCTCTCTCTCTCATCCTCTATCTCTCTCTCTCTCTCATCCTCTATCTCTCTCTCTCTCTCTCTCTCTCTCTCTCTTTCTCATCCTCTATCTCTCTCTCTCTCATCCTCTATCTCTCTCTCTCTCATCCTCTATCTCTCTCTCTCTCTCTCAACCTCTATCTCGCTCATCCTCTATCTCTCTATCTCTCTCTATCTCTCTTTATCTCTCTCATTCGCTCTCTCTCTCTCTCTCTCTCATCCTCGATCTCTCTTTCTCTCTCTCTCTCTCTCTCTCTCTCTCTCTCTTTCTCTCTCTCTCTCTCTGCACCTGAGGGCACAAGTGTTCAGTTCCATCCTCTTTCACTAAAAGTCGAAACATAGCATTTGCATAATGGCAATTTAGTCCACTGAAGAAAGTCAGATAAAACCTCAACATTAAAGCAAAACAACACTATGTTACTATGGTTGCTTCCATTCCTAGGAGGGTTACTGTGTAATAGATGTTGGAAAAACAGAAACAACCAAACATTCTGTTATAATTAAAATACACTGGGACAATTACTCTGTCTACATAATTATCTCCACAATCTGTATGACGCTAAATACAATTACAAACTGAAGGGGATTGTAGGGAGATGGGATATGCAGAGAGAGACAATTGTGTGTGTGTGTGTGTGTAAATCAGTTTGCTTGTGTGTGTGTGTGTGTGTGTGTGTTTGTCCTTCAAACTCCTCCTTCCTCTCTCAGTGAAGGCTGTCACATGTCTCTAGCGTCACCACCAGGGTGTGACGTCACCACATCTGAACTGAGTGTGACAAAGAGAGGGAGTAGATGAACCCTCACATACCTAACTGCAGTGGATTATGCTATAGAACCATAAAGAACAAGGCTTTCCCTCTGGTTCAACACAGGGGGTCTGGATGCTCAAACATGTACCACGTCAGAGTAAATCCCCCAAATATATCAGTGGGAGAGATCTCCTGCCACATTGTTCAGGATGTCTGGTAGTTAGAGTGCTGTGTTCTGAAGTTTCTTCTACGTTCTTATCTTCAGCCTGTAGCCTGTACTAATCTGTGCTTCAGACAGAAGAGTTTTACAGAATTATGACGGACGGAAGCAGAAAGATGGAGAGGGGGGGTAAATACAGTTTCTAATGTGACAGTGTGTGTGCGTGTGTGTGTGTGTGTGACTGTGTGTGTGTGTGTGTGCTAAATACAGCATAATGACTAATCCTGTGCAGGCATCTCAAAGGGGCAGAGTGAGCTGACAGAGCTTTTTTTTCTGGCTATCTGACATCTCAGAGAATAAGACATGACAGGTGCAAACGCCCGCTCACGCGCAGGCGAACACACAAGCTCTCTCTCTCTCTGGCGCTCGCTCAGATAGCCTGGCAAAGATATTCATAGTAAGCTGACATTGGCCTGGTATTATTAATATAATAATAGATTCCTGCTTAAACCATTAGTTTATCGGCTCTCCTCCAGAACACTTGTGAAATGATCAATATACCTCATCCAGCTGAACTAGTACAAATTGAAATGCATACAACATGAACTTAGGAGTTATGATATACCACGCTAAGAATGTTAGATTTTTCCAAATGTCACTTACCTTTTTTTTTCTGCACAGATTAACATACTCACTTTATATTTGTAAATACAGTATATTATTACAATGCATAACACCTCTTCTATTACTTGTTATTTTTATTTGACTCTTATTATTGTATTATATTTGAGAGCTAGCACGCAAGCATTTCTCTGCACCTCTTCTAGCTGCTGTAAACTGTGTTTTCATCGGCTATAACCCACAGTACTTTCTCAACTTTAAATCAGAGTGTGTCCCTGTATGACCAGAGAAGATGACTCATCTCTTGTTCTCTCCTCCTTCTCTTGCTCTACTTACACCTTACACACACATGTGCACATACACTTACCTTCCACCACTTTCCCTGTCTGTTCAGCCACTCCCCCGAGCGTAACCTTGGCAATGTAAGCTCCTATCTCACCGCGACTCCCAGGAATCTCTTTCCCTCCCACCACACGAATCCCCAGGCCATTCCCTGCAGGGAACACACACCCACACCAATGAAACAGGCCTGAATTGTCATATTAGAATTCCAGAGTTCCAGAATTCCTATTATTCCATTTGAATAGCCATAGATTTGTACATTATATAATGTTTACTGTACGTTTGGGTGCTCTACCTGAAACGCTGCTGTCCTTGGGGTCTCTCTGTACTTTGATCCGGGTGTGAGGATACACATAGGGAATCAACTTCATCTGTGGGAGGGACAGGGACATCAGAACAGTCAAGATCCAGTACATTGATTACAACAACGACAACAAAAATACTGCAGCACTCCAATACAACTCAGCTAAAGACAGTCACTACCAATGTACATTCAATTATGAGAAAATGTAGGATATTTAAGAAATAAGGTGTGGTATATGGCCAATATACCATGGCTAAGGGCTGTTCTTAAGCACGACACAAGGCAACACCCGAAGTGCCTTATTGCTATTATAAACTGGTTACCAAAGTCATTAGAACAGTAAAAAAAAAAATGTTTTGTCATACCCGTGGTACAGGCTGATATACCACAGCTTTCAGCATATCTGCATTGAGTCTCAAACCAGCCAGTTTATAATGTATTTTATTAAATGTAGTCAACTAGTTTAGACGTATCCAGCTCCTCTAACCTGTCTCCTATCCAGAGCTTGTCCGTTTACCCGATGTTGTCTCTCTGCAGGCTTGTCAAACCAGTCAGTGTCCTCCCTCCTCAGGTGGTATGCTACACAGGGACAGAGACATGGGGAGACGGGTGGAGAAATGCGGACAGGGACAGAGACATGGGGGGGGGGGGGAGACGGGTGGAGAAATGCGGACAGGGACAGAGACATGGGGAGGGGGAGACGGGTGGAGAAATGCGGACAGGGACACAGACAGAGAGGGGATAGTCAATGGTCAAACCCTTTACAAGCAGGATAGATGCCCAACTCCAAATAAACCGCTAGCCTCTAGCCCCTGACCCTATATTACGCACTTTATATAGATCTGAAGTTATTAGCAATATTGAATATCTCTAAGTCACTCTCTGCTAGGCTTGGCAGAGTCTATGTGAATTATCAGATCTACACAAGTGCCTTGGGGCGGGAGCTAGGTGGCTATGTGGAATTGGCATGAGTAGCACCCCCTACTCATGCCAATTCCACATAATTTATAAACACATCCTTCGCTCCATGTCTACTGCTTCTAGGTGATCAGTGATCTGAGCTAGCTGGAGAGGTGAAGGCAGAGTGGTGAAAACCCTGCTCTGTCCCATCCCCAGTTGTATTAGATTAGTGACCCCTTCAGAGACTGGATGGGGATGGATGTACATTGTATTTCAATTAGTTATGGCATGCAGAGGGACCCCTGTGTGTGTGTGTGTGTGTGTGTGTGTGTGTGTGTGTGTGTTTGCGCGCGTGTATGTGCACGTGTGTGCCGATAAACAGGTCATGCCAAGAGATAGGGAAACATCTCCACAATGGGTCAGGGCCACAGTAGAGACACGCTGAAGCTGGACGGAGGAGAGTGTCTTCCACAGTCACAGTACAGTAGGACAGTACAGTAGCACAGTAAAGTAGTACAGTAGTACAGTACAGTAGTACAGTACAGTTCCCTTTGCCCTGAGACAGTGAGGTGGGACATTGATAGCTGGTGTTGTTATCAGGGTGATCTAACATCATGATCATTGTTGCATCTATCATCGTGTGAGAGACCCTCGACAACTACTGATGCGGTATTCAGATATGTCATTGTTGTGGTAATGTATAGCTTTTAAATGTGGAGCTGTATCTGAGCCACCTTGCAATGGTGCATGAACATGAATTCCAGAAATGGGTTTGATATATGTACAGAACCATTTAAATGTGGATCATTCCAGACATGGATTGGGGAACCACTACCGTATATGATATGTTTACAGTACATTAACATCAAGACATGGGTCATTCCATGATGAGGTTGATATGTGTAAAGTACCATCCAAAAATGGGTCATTCCAGAAATGGGTCTAAAATGTTTGTGTACGTGATACCATCAGCATCAGGTCATTGAGCACCATGGGGCGTGGGGTGTTGTGGGGTGGAAGCAGACATTGTCTAAGCTACATGGGGTTGGGATGTGGTCTGGATTAGACCGTTCACACTGCAGCTCTCACCTTCTATGTTCCAGTTGGGGCCTCCGGCTGGGGTGTAAAGTTATATGTTTAGAAACGGCTACAACACAACGTCTTGAATCTGAGACTTATTCAGTGGGGTATGTCTCCATCCACTTACACTGTATATCACATGCACTGAACTACATATAGTGGAGCACATGCTTTGAAAGCAAATAAATACATCTTATAACATTATAGTCCATCAGGGAGTTTGCATTTCTGATTGGAAGTGCATGAAAGATGTATGTTATAATACAGCAATTGTAGAATAATTGTAAAATGATCTACCTACAAATACACGGGTATTTACTCAAATATATCAAATGCATAGCATTGACTTACTGTAAAGTCACAAGGATACTAAAGCATTCTAAACATCAAAAGGTAGACTCAACTATATGACATCACAGTGGGGCGACTTATTTTGTCTTGCCAATTCGCGCCCTTCCTTGAGGCATGGCTGGGTACGGCTGGGTATGATGATGTCATATTGCGGAGTGTCCCTTTAACATGGTGCTGCTGTATTAGTGGAGGGCAGGCAGCAGGGCCAGTGGGGAGGAACTAAACTAGAATACTCTACCGTGTCTGATACTCTCATGAAAGATTCTGGGATCATCTCTGTTCAGTGTCAGCATGGAGTCATTTAGGGCTGGAACCAAGGCAGATAGACACTCTTATTGATGTAGGGTCAGAAAGAGAGCCTTCTGCTGCTCATCAACTACTAATTCACCTGTCATTGGGTCAGTTTTATTGTAAATGTAAAACTGTAAAACATGCTATTCAAATGAAAATGCTTGCATATATGGTTATTAATGTGTGTGTGCGTGTGTCCGTGTGTTTCTACTTGTCTTTTCAAATACGTAAAGAGAAATGGTGTGCATTCTGAAACTAAATATCCGTAACTATACTATGCTGGGCCAATAGAAACATAGGGGCATGTTGAGGAGTGAGGTTCTGGTTAGTAAACATAGATGTGAGAAGGACAGCTGAAGAGATGGGGAGAGAACACATTAATATGCTACCAATCAGAAGAGAGCATGCACATTACAGTCACTTGGAAACATTCAAAGCAACCAACATCATGCAAAAGACAATGTCAAGCTTTATTGAAATGGAAACTCAAACACATTTTATCTCACAGCAACATGCATGAATACAAAATGGAAAATACCCAAGATGTATAGGGATGAATATGCTATAAATAACTGTGTAGTGTGACTACAATAACATACACTGAATGTACAACACCTTCCTAATACTGAGTTGCACCTTTTGCCCTCAGAACAGCCTCAATTCATTGGGGCAAGGAGTCAACAAGGTGTGGAAAGCGTTCCACAGGGATGCTGGCCCATGTTGACTCCATTTCTTTCCACAGCTGTGTCAAGTTGGCTGGATGTCCTTTGGTTGGTGGACCATTCTTGATAAACACGGGAAACTGTTGAGTGTGAAAAACCCAGCAGCATTGCAGTTCTTGACAGACTCAAACCGGTGAGCCTGGCACCTACTACCATACTCTGTTCAAAGGCACTTAAATATTGTGTCTTACACATTCATCCTCTGAATGGCACACATAGACAATCCATGTCTCAATCGTCTCAAGGCTTGAAAATCCTTCTTTAACCTGTCTCCTCCCCTTCATCTACACTGATTGAAGTGGACTTAACAAGTGACATCAATAAGGGATCATAGTTTTCACCTGGATTCACATGGTCAGTCTGTGTCAGGGAAAGAGCAGGTGTTATTAATGTTTTGTTTACTCAGTGTACAGTATATCAGTCTACTATCAACATGGATCCAAATACACAACTCAAATACACAAACAAATCATCTACAAAATCCTTAGGGGGGAAAATGGCATTGCATTGCAATATAAATGTGAGCATAAGCTCTCTGTATTATTACTGCTGTAATAGTATGTGTGTATTTCTGGTAAAGAGACAAAGTGAGTGAGTCAGGTACAATATAAATGGCTGACTGCATCGTCTGAACAATTACAGTAACTAGACCCAGACCCACACATAGTGATTCAGCATTATGCCTTTAAAATGGTTGCTGACAGCAGGCCAAGCTCCACAACAGCTGAAAAGTAAATATAAGTCTGTCTAAAGGCCTGACCTACTTCCTACAAAAACCAGACACCATTTTCTGTCTGGAGAAGAAAAGGAACGGAGAGGAGAGAGGAGGAGGAGTGGTGTACTGTAGACAACAGCCTGTAGTCCCAGGGTGTTTCTCTCTGTCATCCTATCATGAATCTAACAGCCTTTATAGACTATAGATAGCACCCAGATTGTAGCGACAGTTTACCAGTATATTCATTAGTCTCCCACCCATTTAAATAGGTTAACACCTATTTAGTCCACAGAGGCACTTAAAGTGTATTTACGATCACATATAATACATTATTGTTACTTTACTGTTCTGTATGCTTAAATGAAGCCCTGTATCCATCCCATAATACATTCGGTCAGTGATGAAACCAGGAAGCCAACATGTAAAAGAAGAGAACAGAACTGGAGCATGCTAATAACAACAGAGACACACTGTCTCATACATAACATCAACCATATTATGTATCGGTGAAGAAGACAGATAAAAGGAGACAAAATAACAAATAGTGTTGCATGCAGAGATCAAACAATGCAGAAACAGAAACCAGAATAAAAGACAAAGGCAACATGATGATAAAATAATAATAAGTGATGAGGACAACAGAGACAGAGTCAAAGCCTTCTCAGGCAGACATACAAACAGTCAGGAGCATTGCGACATGTCCAGAGACTCAGGGTGCTGTGAAAGCCTCCGGAGCCATTTACCTTCGCTGTCAGACATCGCTCCCCCCAGATCATCCATGATGAAGGCTATGTCTCTGTCGTAGACCCCACTATGTCCACGTGTAGCCCTGGACTCCTCCCTCATGTGCTGCTGGACCTCCGGCAGGGAATGGCTGGAGCCAAACTGGTCTCTGGAGTCAGCTGAGATAGGTGGTAGAGGACCAGCTGAGGCTCTGGCCATGCCCATTGGCTCTCCCACCGGGCTCAGAGGGCTCTCCTCTTCTGAGTTCTGAGCCACGATGGGGATTCGCCCGATGGGCAGGCTGGTGGGCTTGGTCCTGGCCAGCCCGGAGCCGAACGCTGCATCCAGGGCTTCTCCCTCGCTCCTCAGCCTGAGAGAAGAGCTGGACAAGTCCCGTTTGATGGAAAGATCCAGGCCATAGACAGAAGTGGGGCGGGAATTGGGTCGTGAGGAAGGGCGAGAGCTCGTGCCGCTGGGGTAGGTGGTGTCATCCTGTAGGGTGGACCTCATGGTGGGTCCCCCCAGGCTAAGGGACTGGCTCAGAGAACCAGCCAGATTAGTTCCCAGAGAGGAGCCCAGGTACTTCTGCTGCTCAGAGAGGTTCTTCTTCAGGCCAAAGTTGATCTCATCCTGAAGCAGTCTGGCTCGTGTGGACAGGTTGGTGACAGATGAGACTCCAGAACCCAGGAAGCTGCTGTAGTCTGGCTCCAGGTCTCTGCTCTCCTGGATGGGGGAGGATTTTGTTATCTTGGGGTCCATCAGGGTTGCCTTCTTCTGGTTCTTGATCTGTTTCTGGTAGAGCACGGCGGCAGGAAGCTGCTTGGCAGCTTGTTTCTCCAAGGTCAGTCGGCTGATGCTGTACTTCTCAGCCTTAGGGAAATGTCTGTAGCTGGGGTCAGTGGAGAGGTACTGAGGCATGCCCAGGCCTGAGAGGTGCTCCAGACCCTCCGTCCCTCGTCTAAACTCCTGCTTTATTTGTTGCTTCAGGAGCTTCAGCTCATAGGGCTCTTCCATAGAGTCCTCCTCTCCTTTACCGTAGCTGTGCAGACGCGAGTTACCCAGGAACGCAGCCACCTAAACAAAGAAAATAAAACCATCATCATATTGCATAGAATTTTAAGCAATTTTCAGCAAAACCTGCACAAGACACACTGAAACAGAGTATATAACAAAACCTACATATCACAGAAGAGCATTTACTTTAAATCAGTGGAGGCTCCTCAGAGGAGGAAGGGGAGGACCATCTTATAAAGTAAATTTCATGTATGTGGTTAAACATTTAAAAAACTTTGCATTTTTTGATAAAACTATACTAAATATATTAATGTCACCAAATAACTGATTAAAACACACTGTTTTGCAATGAAGGTCTCCAGTAGCATCAACAGCACTCTGTGGGGTAGCACCATGGTGTAGCAGCTATTTTCTGTCCTTCTCTGGGTACATTGACTTCAATACAAAACTCTGGAGGCTCATGGTTCTCACCCCCTTCCATAGATTTACACAGTAATTATGACAACTTCCAGAGGACATCCTCCAACCTATCAGAGCCCTTGCAGCATGAACTGACATGTTGTACACACAATCAAATGATCAGATAATGAATCTAGTACTGAAAGCATAAACTGGAGCCAACTAGCACTGCAGTGCATAACATGTGGTGAGTAGTTGACTCAAAGAGAGAGAAAGACAATAGTTGAACAGTTTTGAACAAATTCATTTCTTCAAAATCTAAGGAGAAGCAGCAGCAGAGAGAGAGAGAGAGAGAGAGAGAGATAGCTATGCTTCATTGTATTTTTGTTCACTTTCACTTACTTAGCTAGCTAATGCAGCCAGGTCATTTAGCCTACTCAAACCATTGGCTCAAACAGAGAGGAATGCTAATTATGTTAGCTAGCTGGCTAAGACTATCAAACACTGGAACTTTCCAAGTCCAGGTAAGCTTTCGCTTTTTTGTTTTATTACCACCGGGGCCCGCCGGTGTAACAGCTAAACTGCTTGCTGTACACTGTACTGCGTGATTGTAGCGGGTTTACTAATGTGTTAGTTGTAATGTCTATGTTGACTATGAAGTTAACCATGACTAACCCCATTCCGTACAAATATGCGCAACCGCAGCATTCAAACAAGGCTGCAATGAAAACTAATGGGACTGTGGCAACTGTATTGCATCAAAATCTGGGATGTGAACTAAGTTTCGATTCAGTGTTGATTGACATGGTAATGATCAAATAGTATTTGAGAAAATACCAAAAAATGGACCCCTCTGACGTGGTACGTTACATCGTGACGTAACGTGCATTTGTAACTCATTCTGTGTTGTACAGCCTCTCTCCACCAGGTATAACGCTTCTCTCGCAGTTTAAAAACAAGAAAGGGACAGGGACAGAGGATACCTAATCAATTGTACAACTGAATGCATTCATTTTTTGCGTAATCACGACTCTCAAAAGCCGAGACAGCCACTGTTTACTTCTGAAGATAAATCTAGCACCGCAGCCCTAAAACCCGATTCAAATTCGAGACAAACCTTCAAATAGGTATGTAATGACACATTATATAAACTCTTTATAGTGTTTTATTTACATTTTATAGGTGGTAAATTGGACAGATTGGGTGAAAAAATCTGTTTCCCCACACGACAAATCTACTATCACGCAGTAGGTTTTATAGGTGATAAGTTGGACAGATTTCCCCACACAACATATCTACTATCACGCAGTAGGTTTTATAGATGATAAGTTGGACAGATTGGGTTTCCCCACACGACATATCTACTATTACGCAGTAGGTTTTATAGGTGATAAGTTGGACAGATTGGGTTTCCCCACACGACATATCTACTATTACGCAGTAGGTTTTATAGGTGATAAGTTGGACAGATTGGGTTTCCCCACATGACATATCTACTATTACGCAGTAGGTTTTCTAGGTGATAAGTTGGACAGATTTCCCCACACGACATATCTACTACTACGCAGTAGGTTTTATAGGTGATAAGTTGGACAGATTGGGTTTCCCCACACGACATATCTACTATTACGCAGTAGGTTTTATAGGTGATAAGTTGGACAGATTTCCCCACACGACATATCTACTATCACGCAGTAGGTTTTATAGGTGATAAATTGGACAGATTGGGTTTCCCCACATGACATATCTACTATTACGCAGTAGGTTTTATAGGTGATAAGTTGGACAGATTGGGTTTCCCCACATGACATATCTACTATTACGCAGTAGATTTTATAGGTGATAAGTTGGACAGATTGGGTTTCCCCACACGACATATCTACTATCACGCAGTAGGTTTTATAGGTGATAGGTTGGACAGATTTCCCCACACGACATATCTACTATTACGCAGTAGGTTTTATAGGTGATAGGTTGGACAGATTTCCCCACACTACATATCTACTATTACGCAGTAGATTTTGCTTCCCCACCCGCCATTTAAAAAGACCCAACGGAGATCATTGCCTTCTTCAATCATGCCGAGATGGGCATCATGAAGGTCTTGTCGTTGATTTTGCTGGAAAGGGGAAAAATTGTCCTTTACAATGGTATTACAGTTGATCTGGAAGTAATACGTGTTTTTGTCCGCTAAAATAAGGTCAATTGTATGGACCAGCACGGTGTACCAAAGTGCATTAGTTAACAATAGCTAATATCATGACAATGATGTAATCTGTGTGTAGCGATTAACAGTTATGATATGAAGGTTTGGCTTGGAAATGTTTTTTTGCCTGGTCACAGATAGCTGTTGTGTTGTGCAGAAGTCCACAAGTGAAGGGAAAAGGTGAGAGGATAGTGAGTAAATGCGAGAAAGAATTATACAACGAGCAAAGTGATGATGCTGTGGCTGCTATGAAAGTGAACTGTGTGTGCGGGTAGTCAGGGGTGTATTCATTCCACCGATTCTGTTGAGAAACCTTTCTTAAACGGAAGCAACGGAATGAAACATAGATAAACTTACCTGAATTTGTCCAATATAAACTTTAGTGTGCAACTGTTTGGACTAATGGTTACACCCTAGATCTGTTAGATGCAAGCAAGAGTGTGCTAGGTGGTATTGAATGTGTCACTGTCTATCACCTTGATTACTCCAATTTGTCTCTCGACCTGTGCACCTGTATTATAAACTTTCATTCGTAGGCTAGGTTGTAGCAACCTCATGATGGCTATAGGAAAAATTGAAGTATCATTTAGTAGCCGAAACCAACCGATGTTATTTTGAGCTGGGTGAATGGAATATGAATGACAGTCATCCAATATGCTGTAATAAAAATAAGGATCATAAAAAATAACAAAATCCTCCCTAATCTTAAACAGCAACGACCGCCACTGCTTTAAATACATAACAGTTACCTCTGCAGTGCGCCTGGCTTCAGCAGCCCGGAGTAGCCTGTCAGCCTTGGACAGGTCCTTGTCAGTCAGGCTGAACCCTGACCCCAGCCCTGCAGAGCCTTTAGTCAGCTGCTCTATGTCCTCTATCAGAACATAGTTCCTGGCGTTGTGGTGGTCGATGTCAGCGTAGAAGGATTCAGTAGATATATTAGACATGGGGCTGGAGGCCATTCTCCTCTCCTCCAGGCCCATCCTCAGTTCCAGGCTGCCGTACTTCCCCACCCCATACCCCGCCTCGCTGGAGGAGGGTACGATGATGATGGGCTGGTTCCGGATCACCTCGTAGTTGGTGGTGTTCTTGGACTGGTAGCCTGAGGACTGGGCCTGCTGGTGGGAGTGGGAGGCCTGGGGGTAGGACAGGCTGGGTACAGAGGAGTAAACTGACTGACTTTGGTAGGGGTGCTGCTGGTAGAGGGCCTGTTGCTGGTACAGGGTCTGCTGGGGGTAGTGGCTGGTGGCATTGGTCTGGGGGACATACTGGGCATAGTGGGAGTAGGGACTGGTTAGAGTGGAGTACTGAGAGTCAGCCTCAGTCTGAGGGGGGATGAACTGGTCAAACTCTGACTGGGGAGCTGTCCTGGGTCTCTCCAGGCCGTGATTGCTACCTCTGGTCTCCCTGATGTTGCTGACCTCACTGTCTGACATGTAGTCTCTCTCCTCAGCCACACCCTGCAGGTAGGCCCTCTCTCTTTTCTCCCTCTCCTGCAGCAGGGCATCCTTACGACGGTTGATTCCCATCTCAAGGTACCTGTAAAAAGGAGAAGATGGGATAGGATTTACAGTGTCTTGCGAAAGTATTCAACCCCCTTCGCATTTTTCCTATTTTGTTGCCTTACAACCTGGAATTAAGATTTATTTTGGGGGGGTTTATATCGTTTGATTTACACAACCAGCCAACTACTATGAAGGTGCAATTTTTTTTATTGTGAACAAACAAGAAATAAGACAAAAAAACTGAACTTGAGCGGCAATACTTTGTAGAGCCACCTGTTGCAGCAATTACAGCTGCAGGTTTCTTGGGGTATGTCTCTATAAGCTTGGCACATCAAGCCACTGGGATTTTTGCCCATTCTTCAAGGTAAAACTGCTCCTGCTCCTTCAAGTTGGATGGGTTCCACTGGTGTACAGCAATCTTTAAGTCATACCACAGATTCTCAATAGGATTGAGGTCTGAGCTTTGACTAGGCCATTCCAAGACATTTAAATGTTTCCCCTTAAACCACTCGAGTGTTGCTTTAGCAGCATACTTAGGGTCATTGTCCTGCTGGAAGGTGAACCTCCGTCCAGTCTCAAATCTCTGGAAGACAAACAGGTTTCCATCAAGAATTTCCCAGTATTTAGCGCCATCCATCATTACTTCAGTTCTAACCAGTTTCCCAGTCCTTGCCGATTAAAAACATCCCCACAGCATGATGCTGTGATTGTGTTCTCGGGGTGATGAAAGGTGTTTGATTTGCGTTTTCCTTGATGGTCAGAAATCTCAATTTTTGTCTCATCTGACCAGAGTACCTTCTTCCATATGTTTGGGGAGTCTCCAACATGCCTTTTGGCAAACACCAAACGTGTATGCTAATTATTTTCTTTAAGCAATGGCTTTTTTTCTGGCCACTCCGTAAAGCCCAGCTCTGTGGAGTGTACGGCTTAAAGTGGTCCTATGGACAGATACTCCAATCTCCGCTGTGGAGCTTAGCAGCTCCTTCAGGGTTATTTTTGGTCTCTTTGCTGCCGCTCTGATTAATGCCCTCCTAGCCTGGTCGGTGAGTTTTGGTGGGCGGCCCTCTCTTGGCAGGTTTGTTGTGTTGCCATATTCTTTCCATTTTTTAATAATGGATTTAATGGTGCTCCGTGGGATGTTAAAAGTTTGTGATATTTTTTTATAACCCAACCCCGATCTCTACTTCTCCACAGCGTCGTCCCTGACCTGTTTGGAGAGCTCCTTGGTCTTCATGGTGCCGCTTGCTTGGTGGTGCCCCTTGCTTAGTGGTGTTGCAGACTCTGGGGCCTTTCAGAAGAGGTGTATATATACTGTGATCATGTGACAGATCATGTGACACTTAAGTCCACCTGTGTGCAATCTATTTAACTAACGATGTGACTTCTGAAGGTAATTGGTTGCACCAGGTCTTATTTAGGGGTTTCATAACAAAGGGGATGAATACAAATGCACCACCTTTCCTTTTTTTTTTTTTTTTACAAATATATTTTTTTCACTTCACCAATTTGGACTATTTTGTGTATGTCCATTACATGAAATCCAAATACAAATAAATTTAAATTACAGGTTGTAGTGCAACAAAATAGGAAAAATACCAAGGGGGGATGAATTATTTTGCAAGGCACTGTACATGGCTGTGAAAAGATATTTGCCCCCTTTCAGATTCTCAATTTTTTCTATTTTCAACCAAAAGCTGATATTAGATAAAGAGAACCTAAATTTACAAATAACAAAAAAAGTATACTTGTTTTATTTATTTAATTAACAAAGTTATGCGACACCCAATTCCCCTGTGTGAAAAAGTAATTGTACCCTTTCACTCAATTTGTATTTGTATTTATTATGGATCCCCATTAGCTGCTACTCTTCCTGGGTTAAGGCAGAATTAAGGCAGTTACACAATTTAAAAAACATTACAATACATTAATTACAGAATTCACAACACACTAAGTGTGTGCCCTCAGGCCCATACTCCACTACCACATATCCACTACCATATATCAAAAAAATCCAGGTGTACGTGTGTTCATAGTGCGTATGCATGTGTCTGTGTCTATGTTTGTGTTACTTCACAGTACCAGCGGTTCCATAAGATGTATTTTTACATGCTTTTAAATCTGATTCTACTGCTTGCATCAGTTACCTGATGTGGAATAGAGCTCCATGTTGTCATGGCTCTATGTAGTACTGTGTGCTTCCCATAGTCTGTTCTGGACTTAGGGATTGTGAAGAGACCTCTGGTGGCATGTCTTGTGGGGTATGCATGGGTGTCCGCGCTGTGTGCTAGTATTTAAAACAGCTCGGTACCTTAAACTTGTCAACACCTCTTACGAAAACAATTAATGATGATGTCAATCTCTCTTCCATTTTGAGCCATGAGATTGACATACATGTCATTAATGTTAGCTCTCCGTGCTGCCTTGTTCTGAACCAACTGCAATTTTCCCAAGTTCCTCTTTGTGGCACCTGACCACACTACTGAACAATAGTCCAGGTGTGATGAAACCAGGGCCTGTAGGACCTGCCTTGTTGATAGTGTTGTTAAGAAGGCAGAGCAGCACTTTATTGGGGACAGACTTCTCCCCATGTTAGCTACTGTTCTATCAATATGTTTTGACCATGACAGTTTACAATCCAGGGTTACTCCAAGCAGTTTAGTCACCTCAACTTGCTAAATTTCCCATTATTCATTATGAGATGTAGTTGAGGTTTAGGGTTTAGTGAATGATTTGTCCCAAATTCAATGCTTTTAGTTTTGGAAATATTTAGGACTAACTTATTCCTTGCTACCCATTCCGAAACGAACTGCAGCTCTTTGTTAAATGTTGCAGTCATTGCAGTCGCAGAAGTATTTGACGTGAATAGTATTGAGTCATCCGCATACATAGACACACTGCCCTTACTCAAGCCAGTGAGTGGCATGTCATTAGTAAAGATTGAAAAAAGCAAGGGGCCTAAACAGCTATTCTGGGGAATTCCTGATTCTATCTGGATTATAATTGATAGGCTCCCATTAAAGAATACCCTCTGTGGTATGTTAGACAAGTAACTCTTTTTCCACATTATAGCAGGGGGTGTAAAGCCATAACACATCAGTTTTTCCAGCAGCAGACTATGATCAATAATGTCAAAATCTGCACTGAAGTCTAACAAGACAGCCCCCACTATCATTATTTAATCAATTTATCTCAGCCAATTATCAGTAATTTGTGCTGTGCTTGTTGAGTGTCCTTCTCTATACGTGCTGAAAGTCTGTTGTCAATTTGTTTACTGTAAAATAGCATTGTATCTGGTCAAACACTATTTTTCCAGAAGTTTACTAAGGGTTGGTAACAGGCTGATTGGTCGGCTATTTGAGCCAGTAAAGGGGGCTTCACTATTATTGGGTCGCGGAATAACTTTAGCTTCCCTCCTGACCAGAGGGCACACACTTTCTTGTAGGCTTAAATTGAAGATGTGGCACATAGGAGTGGCAATATTGTCCAGTATTATCCTCAGTAATTTTCCATCCAGATTGTCAGACCCCGGTGGCTTGTCATTGTTGATAGACAACAATCATTTTTTCACCTCTTCCACACTGACTTTACGGAATTCAAAAGTACAATTCTTGTCTTTCATAATTTGGTCAGATATACTTGGATGTGTAGTGTCAGCGTTTGTTGCTCACATGTCATCCCTAAGTTTGTTTATCTTGCCAATGAAAAAGTAATTAAAGTAGTTAGCAATATTAGTGGGTTTTGTGATAAATGTAATTTAAGGTGCTCCAAAGCTTTTTACTATCATTCTTTAAATACTTTATCTTTGTTTCATAGTATTGTTTCTTTTTTTCTTTTTTTAGCTTAGTCATATGATTTCTTAATGTCCAGTATGCCAGTCAGTTGGGCTGTCAGACTTATTTGCCATACCTTTTGCCTCATCCCTCTCAACCATACCAGTTTTCAATCCACGGGGATTTAACAGTTTTTACAGTCATTTTCTTCATGGGTGTGAGCTTATTAATAACTGGAATCAGCAATTTTATAAATGTGTCAAGTGCAGCGTCTGGTTGGTCCTCATTACACACCACAGAGCAGCAAATATTCTTTAAAGCATCAACATATAAATCACTACAAAACTTCTTGTATGACCTCTTATACACTATATTAGGCCCAGCCTTTGGAAGTTTGGTTTTCCTAGATAGGGCTATTATATTGTGATCACTACATCCTATGGATTTGGATACTGCTTTAAAGCAAATGTCTGCAGCGTTAGTAAAAATGTGATCAATACATGTTGATGATTTAATTCCTGTGCTATTTGTAACTACCCTGGTAGGTTGACTGACAACCTGATCCAGGTTGCAGGCACTGGTTACAGTTAGTGCCACCTTCAGCTGCAATGACTCCAACCAAATTCTTCCTGTAGTTGTTGATCAGTCTCTCATATCGCTGTGGATAAATTTTGTCCCACTCTTCCATGCAGTACTGTCTTAACTCAGCGACACTTGTGGGTTTTCAAGCATGAAGTGCTCGTTTCAAGTACTGCCATCACAACTGCTCAATTGGGACTTTGACTTCAAATGAGTTGCTTTTTAACCATTTTCATGTAGACTTGAATGTATGTTTTGGATCATTGTCTTGCTGCATGACCCAGCTGTGCTTCAGCTTCAGCTTACAGACAGATGGCCTGACATTCTCAGGTAGAATTCTCTGATACAAAGCAGAATTCATGGTTCCTTCTATTAAGGCAAGTCGTCCAGGTCCTGATGCAGCAAAGCATCTCCAAACCATCACACTACCACCACCTTGCTTGACCGTTGGTATGAATTGGTATGAGGTTCTTATAGTGGAATGCAGTGTGTGGTTTTCGCCAGACATAAGGGGATCCATCTAGTCCAAAAAGCACCTTGAAGCACCTTCAGTCATCAAGACTCTTGAAAGAATGTTCAGATCAGTCAAAAGTATACATTTTTGGATGACAAGGGTCCCATTATGCCTGGGGGGATTGATCACTTCATACGCACCAATATGTTCTACTCATCTAAAGTATGCTATTGTATTGTATATCAAAACTGGTTCATACATGACTTGCCTCTTTCCCAAATGGTAAAATAAATAAATAACCTCAGCTTGGCATCAATCTCTTTCTCCTCCTCATCTAGCTCGGCCTGTTTCCTGCGGAGCTTGGATGACTCTCTCTCCACTAGATCCAGCTCCTTGTCAATGTCCTGCAGAATCTTGGCCCGGGCCATGGTGGTGTGACGGCCAAGCCGGCGGCGGGCTGAGCTGGTGCTGTAACCTGACGGGCCGGTCAGAGGGTCATCTTCAGGGGGTGGGTTGGGAAGGGTTCTCTTCACCTTCTTTCCAGTGCCTGACGAAGAGCCATGGCCCTAGGACAGACAGAGGAAACGTCAATAACACAATAGATAAGATAAGAGTACTTTAAGATGCAGTTCGAAATCTTAAGCAAAAAAATTTGTAACATATTAAAAAAAAAAAGTTTTTATATAATAATCATGTTAATTGCAGGACGTACTAAATCATACGAAATGGATGACATAGAACACATTTGTATGACGTAGTACAGAAAAATCGAGGACCCGTTTTGGCTTGTGAGCAAAACTACTGGTTGAAATTATACAAAAGTTCTGGAGCAACACTTTAACACTATTGCAAGGTTTTTACTTTCAACAAACATTTCAACAGCATGCAATCAATGTGTTTTACTATGCCTTTAGCATGGTCATATTTAACACTATTTTATATTCCCAGTATTCTTACTGCAATGACTTACAGAGCAGCTGTCTGAGTAGTGGTAGCCTATCCTGTCCTCGGTGGTATGGCTGAGAGATTTTGGGTCAGACATAGACTTCTGCCCAGGCTTCAGTATCATAGGGCTGGAGGAAAACCTGGTCGGGTCAGTGGTCAGCATCTTTTGCCCTCCCTCCATGGCCTTACTGGAGGAGAGGGTGGACACAGTGGAGTAGAGCACCTTGGGGGTGATGTCTGCCGGTGAGTGGTGCCTCCGGTCTGCGTCTGTCTGGCAGCTGAGACTGCCACCTCTCTGAGAGTTCTCTGGGGCTGAGATGTGTTTGATGATCTCCACCTTAGTGTCCATCTGGATGCTGGGGCGTTTGATGCTCCCGGAGTGGTCGGTCTGGACAGAGATCTCTGCAATAGTCTGAATGGCAATGCTGGAGACCTTAGAGCCACCGTGTTTCCCCTCACCACTGTGCTTACTGGAGCGGGAGCGCCGCCGCGACCTGGCTGGCATGTCCCACTCAACCTCCTGGTCCTCCTCATCATCAGTCTGAACACTGCTGTCTACACCCTTCCTGTAGTTCCTCTTCCTCCTCCCTACATACATCCTGTCTACTGAGTCCTCATCGTCTGTCTGGACCCCACTGTCCACTATCCTCTTCCCTACCACTCCTGTACCATACCCCTGGTCACCAGGCTGGTTAGACCCTGCCGGTTGTTTCCTACTGAGCTGCAGCTGGTCCTGACCTCCACCCTCTCTCTGACCCTCACTGGTTACATACTGCCCACCCTCTAGCTGGGTGACAGTGGATGAGGTGTTGGAGTCATCCCTAACAGGCCAGTATTGGCCGTTATCCCCAACCCCTGTATACTGCTTCTCTAGCAGGTTGTCTGACCCTGTAGTACTGTACTGCTCATCTAGCTGGTGCTGTAGCTGCACCTGGAGTTGTTGGATCTGCTCTAACTGTTGCCTCTGCTGGTTGTAGGTTTCTTGTTGGGCTACAAGTTGCGCCTGGTGCTCCTCTTCCTGTTGCATTAACAGCTGCTGTTTCAGAGCCTGTAGAATATAATAGATTAGATTAACATTATTGTCGATCACCTAACAGTAACTGATTACAAACATATTAAAAACAGTGAGCATGAACAGTGACCATGACACCCCGCACCATACATTAACACAGGAGACATATACCGTACACACACATTCATACCTGCAGCTCCTCCAGCTCCCTCTGCACCATGATCTGCTCCTGTTCACGGTAGCGCTGGATCTCCTGCCTCTCCCACTCCAGCTCCTCAGCCAGACACAGCTGCTTCAGCTTCTCCAGCTGCAGGAACTCCCTCTCCATCTGGTACTGGGTGATCTTGCTGTCATCCAGACCGGGGAACATGGGCGATGAAGCCAGGGCGTCCAGAGAGGCTGCGATGGCTTCCAGTGTCTGGTCAGAGTACAGGTCAGGGAAGCCAGTCATGATGTCAGCCAGAGCACTGGGCAGCAGGTCCTTGGGCAGGCTAGTGTCCAGGCTGATGATCTGTTGGCCAGGGTCGCTGGTGGGAATAAAGCCATAGGGGTGTGGAGCTGGTGCTGGCTGCTCCTGGAGGGTTGTGGTAGGAGGTAGGGTGGTGCTGAAGATGGAACCTGGCTGAGTGGTGATGGGGTATGTAGAAGGAACAGGGGCTGCTATGGAGGAGTATACCATTCCGTCTGAGGATCTAAAGACACTATAAGCAGGGACCTGGGAATATGGAGCAGTGGATATCCCCGTATACGCCCCAGCAGCTTTACTGGTGTAGTCTAGAGCTTCACCTGATGATGGGTCCAGAAATGTAGGTTTAAGTCAATGATTATAGCATCATAACTTTCTGTACAAAAAGAGGCCATGCAGATTCGATTTGGGGAGATCATAACACTAAGCATGCAAGTATATTCAGTCTGTCCAGCTAGCATGATGCAAAGCCAAAATATTGTGGGAGAACACGCAGGCATACGCATGCACCTGTGTAAAAGAAAGAAAAGACAAAAGAAACAGGACATTTATTAAAATCAAGATCGTTTCACAAATCATGCAAAAAAAATGCACATTTTTAATCACACTAGAAATGAACATAATGATAATTGATGTAAAACAATGCCCAGAGAAATAGGTTACCATTCAGAAATTAAATTCAAGCAGGTAAAAAGTTGAAAAGAACCCAAAACCTAGCAAACATGCTATATTTCTACCATACCAACCTGCGGACATATTAGCAGCAGTCAGGTCTATTGCACTGTCCGAGGCTCCGTTATAGTTATATCTGGTCTTTCCATCATAGAGGAACAGTCCTGCATCAGCCAGGTTGGTCTCAGACATGGCCTTGCCGCTCAGGCCCTTGATGCCATAAACCCCAGCATGATCATACTGGTAGTGGTCATCTCTGTAGCCGAAGCGGTTGTCAGGTTGGGTAATAACCGGCGGCTGGGTCCTACAGCTCCCTGTGAAGGGTAGCTTGTAGATGACATCACAGCACACATTCCTCCCAGCTGTCAGATCTATGGGTGTCCCATCATCCTCTATGACTGTGGTCACCACACCAGGGCTCTTGTCAGACAGAGCCGCCATGGCCCTGAGGGGTCTAGAGGTGGACAGATCCACAGCCCCTGCTGGCTCTGAGAGCATGTCCCCCACGTTGGTGATAGCGGGGGCCATGGTCACTGGAAGTCTGCTATTTACCATGGAGGCTCCATAAGACAGGTTGATTGGTGTCTCTGTGTCTGTGGCTAACACTGTGTTGATGATAGGCGGAGAGTCCACCCGCCTGAACACTATCTGTGCCAGAGGCTGGAATGGTTTGTATGTGGTGAGAGGGAGAGGCATGGAGGCAACATAACCCTGCAGATCTAAAGGTATTTCTGCTGGCTCGCTGGTGTAGGACTCAATGGTGTCTGAACAGGTGACGATAGTGATGCTATCAGTGACAACCGACAGTGTGGTGGAAGGGGTGATCTCAGCACTCAAGTTCACTATCTCTGGCTGCACTGCTGTATGTCGGCCACTAGAGTCGCTACAGGTGGACTGGCGACTTGATTCCTGTGGGGTCAAGTCCATCCCTGAATCGGTCATCTTCACGCCAACCTTAATGGTGCGGAGGTCAATGGCATCACCGGAGTAGATCTTCCCGTTCTGTTTGGGAGACGGCTGGACTTTAACCAAGTCTGGCTGGATGGTGATGGCCACTCCATTGGATGCAGGAACCTGGGGCAGCCTCTCATGGACCAAAGACACCGTGGTTCTCTGAACCTCGGTGGTGACCACCTGAGTGACCAGGCTGGGCAGGCTCTCCGGGTGCTGGGCTGAGGTGGAGATAGATGAGGAGTACATGTGGCTCAGGCTGTTCACCACCTTCTCAGGCCCATGGATCTCCTGGCTCTCGATTGACTCATGGTGGAATTTCCTGGTGATGGTGACTGGAGCCACGGGGACGGTCTCGGGAATCTCCTGGATAGATGGAACTGACATTCTCCTGGTGTAGGCTTCAGTTGTAATGAATTCCAGGGGGGTCTCATGGGCTGATGAATAAATCAGCACTTCTGGTACTGCCTGTGGTGGTTGCACTGCTGAGGGGATGGATCCGCTCCTGTATGGGACTTGGGCAGCATATGCCTCTATGTCTGGCTCTGCAGGCATCGTGATAACCTGGGCCATACTAAGGGGTTTCTGCATGGTTATAGACGCTCTTCTTGTAGTGGAAATAGCCTCAGTTGTAACCACCTGGATGGGTGTTTCATATTCTGATGGGAAAGCCGTTACTTCAGCAACTGTGTATGGTTGTTGTGCTACAGAGTATATGGATGTCCTTCTAGTGGTAGTGTCCTCAGTTGTTCTAACTTCCGTAGGCATTTCATACTCTGAAGGCAACGTCATCACTTCGGCCACTGCTTGTGGTTGCGGTGCAGCTGATGGTATCTCCTGCTGTAAGGGCATTGCTACCTCTGCCATGGTTTGTGGCTGCTGCATTGGTGATGGTATTGATGCGAGGTTATAGATGGCTTTAGTTGAAACCACTTCTATCAGTGATGGTGACTGATGCATAGTTGAGGGTGTAGCTTCTACATGGACTTGGCTGGCAATAGCTTCAGTAGGTATCTCCTGCTGTAAGGGCATTGCTGCTACCTCTGCCATGGTTTGTGGTTGCTCCATTGTTGATGGTATTGTCACTCTTCTAGAGATGGCCTCAGTTGAAACCACTTTTATCAGTGATGGGGACTGATGCATGGTTGAGGGTGAAGCTTCTATATGGACTTGGCTGGTGATAGCTTCGATATGTATCTCCTGCTGTAAGGGCATTGTTGCTACCTCTGCCATGGATTTTGGCTGCTGCATTGGTGATGGTGTTGATGCGAGGCTATAGATGGCCTCAGTTGAAACCACTTCTATCAGTGATGATGACTGATGCATGGTTGAGGGTGTAGCTTCTACATGGACTTGGCTGGCAATAGCTTCAGTAGGTATCTCCTGCTGTAAGGGCATTGCTGCCACCTCTGCCATGGTTTGTGGTTGCTCCATTGTTGATGGTATTGTCACTCTTCTAGAGATGGCCTCAGTTGAAACCACTTCAATCAGTGATGGTGATTGATGCATGGTTGAGGGTGTAGCTTCTACATGGACTTGGCTGGCAATTGCTTCGGTAGGTATCTCCTGCTGTAAGGGCATTACCTCAGCCATGGTTTGTGGTTGCCACATTTCTGATGGTATTGATGCTCTTCTAGAGATAGCCTCAGTTGAAACCACCTCTGTCAGTGATGCTGACTGATGGATGGTTGGGGGCATAGCTTCTAAGGGCATTGCTAATAACTCTCCCATGGTTTGTGGTTGTTGCGTTTCTGATGGTATTGATGCACTTCCAGGCATGGCCTCAGTTGAAACTACATCTGCAGGTATGACCTGCTCTGCTGGTAAAGCCATTACTTCAGCCACATATTGCGGCTGCTGAGGTACATCAGGTATTGATGCCCTTCTACCAGAAGCTTGAGCTGCAGACACTTCTACAGGAACCTGTGGCTCTGATGGCATTGTCCTAACTTCAGACACTTTCTGTTGTGGCTGGGCTGTTGGAGGTATATACGGTTTCTTTATTGGAGCTCTGACACTGTATACCTGAATAGGCATCTCCGACCCTGCTGAAATGGTCACCACCTCAGCCACACCGTGTGCAGGCTGCATAGCTGATGGCATGGAAGGCTGCCTTGCTGTTGCAGTGACTCCCTCTAGGGGTGCTGCTACTTCGACTGGTACTATTGCTGCTGTTGGTGGTGGCAGCTGCCTCAATGAGGGAACTGACGCTCTCCTGACAGTGGCCTGGGCTGAGAAGGCCGTAATGGGTGACTGTTGTTCTGAAGGTGTAGTCCTATCCCTTGGGCATGTCTGCATAGTGAAGGGGATGGATCCTCTCCTGATGGGGGCTTGGACAGTGATGCCCTCTGTGGGTGTGCCAGGCTCTGAGGGAAGCGTTATCACCACATACGTTTCCAGACAATTGGCATACCTCGGAGACAGAGGGGACCTGGGCGAGGCAGCACTCATCTTGGGCTCCACTGGGGTGGTTAGACTCAGATACAGGGCATTGGGAGGTTCCCTGGTCCTGGGCAGTGTTGTGGCTGTGAATGGCTGTGCTATGCTGGCATTTGGTACCACTTCTCTGGTCCTGGGAAGAGTGTGGCTAGCAGTGGGAACCACTGGTGGTTTGATGCTTTCCCCTGGACGGTGGCTGAACACCAGCCCTGCAGGGATGGACACAGGCTTGGGAGGGACTGGAGGGGGTGCAGATGCCTTGTGTACTGTACTGGGGCCTGTGGTTGTTACAGTTCCCTGTGCCATTGTCACAGCAGTTGAGACTGGTACTGTGGTTGGGATTGAAGGTGGGGTGGAAACAGAAGGCTTTTTGGGATAAACCGCTGGCTTGGGTAAGGTGGCAGGAGGTGGTGGAGGAGTGGGAGGTGGTGGTGTATCTGCCACAGGTATACATGTGTCTGAGCTGGGTACAGCAGGAACAGAGGGAGCAGTAGGGAAAGGAGCAACACTCACAACCACAGGCCCTGCTGCCATCAGACTACTGCCTTTATCAACAGTAGAAGTGGTAGTTATTGCCACTGAGTATGCCACAAGGTCTTGGGTCGACTGGCTGAGCACCGACATGTTCTCCACATTAGGAACTATGATGACCACATGCCCCTGTCTGGTTGGGGTCATCATGACCTGAGGGCCAGCATCACCATTTGGCCAGACCTGCTCCACCTGCGGCTGTATATCCACCACCACAGACTGTATGGGCTGGCTAGGCAGACCTGCTCCAATGGCTATAGTGGTGGTCATGGTCGGGGAGACATGTTGGACAGCCCTGATTGAGGTAGGCTCTGCTGAGGTCTGGGGCAGGGAGACTGACATAGAGCGAGGTGGAGGAGGAGGTGGGGCTTTTTTGGTGGAGGCTTGTCTCTGGATTCGGGGTGTCCCTGCAGCTGGGACTACTACTGGGGCTGGAGCAGCAGCCTGGACAGGGACTGACTGCACCACTGTAGCCTGGGCAGGAGCTGGGGCTGAAGCAGGTAGTGGGGCTTGGGGTGAAACTGGAGAGGTGATGGTAACCATGTCTGGCATTTGGACTACAACTGGAGCTGGGGCAGGAGTTGGAGCAGAGACTGGAGTTGGCACAGCACTGGGAGCAGCTGGGACTGGAGATTGTGATTGAGAATGTACTGGGCTTGGTATTGGAGTTTGTGCTCTGACCTGCACAGAAGGTAGAACCTGAGCAGCCATCTGGGATGGAGATCTAACCAGGTCTGGCATTTGGACTGCATATGGATCAGGTATCTGTACCACCACTGAAGCAGGTGCTGAGACAGGGGTTGAGGCAGGGGCTGGGGCTGGGGCTTGGGCTGGAGAAGCTGCAGCATTGGCTGTAGTTGTAGCTGGTGCTGGTGCTTGGGTTAGATCTGTAACCAGATCTTGTATTGTGACCAAAACTGTGGTTGGAGAAACAGCCATAATGGGAGCGATAGAAGGAGGGGAGATATCAATAGGCGGCTGAGCAGCAAAGGGACCTGCTGCTTTGGCCAAGTCTGGTGTCGGAGTAGACACTGCAGTAGAGTCGGAAGAGAGAGGACTTCGAGCTTGGAAAGAGGAGGAGGACGTAGCATTGGAGGCTAGACTTGAGTCTGGAGTCGATGGTGAGGTGGGAGGTGATACTGGAGAGACCTGTGAAGGTGTGGTGGTCGTACTGGGGGCTAGAACTGTCTCAGGGGCAAAGACAGGAGCGGGAGTAGCTTTAGCTGGGGAAACCTCACACACCACAGTGATGGGTTCAATGTCAGCTACCTCTGTTGTTGGTGCATGCTCTGAAGCTGAAGTGGACTCTAGCTCTTTTTTAGTCTCAGACTCATAACTAGGGGTAATATCATAGGACACTCCCACTCCATACTCCTCTATTATACTATCATCCGTCTCATCCTCTCCAGAGGAACACTGGGTGATCTTCAAGTCCGGTATGGGGAAAAGAGCCCTCCTCATAGTCATATCCTGAGGAACTGTTGGCTTGGCAACGTAGACCTCAGGCCGTTTAGGAGGTTCAGAGGGTCGTGGTGGAGCAGGACGTTTCTTCCTCTTAACGTAGGTAGAACCAGCATCTAACATAGGCTTCTCTCCCTCGGCCTCACCAACTCTGCAGCTCTCAGCTGCAGCAGAGGATGGTGCAGTAACATGTATCTCAGGATTAGGAGTGTTGATAGCTGACTGAACCTTCTGAAACTCCTGCTCTATCAACATCAGTTCCTTCTTCTTCAGCATCATCTCCTCATACACCTCTTCAGGAGACCTCAAACCTTTCTTCCCTGGCTCTTTAGCGGGGTCTTTACTGGGCTGCTCCGGTGGGGCTGAAGTACGTTTAGCTTCAGGCTCCTCCACTAGGGATTCGTAGAGGTAGTCCTCTATGGCCATGCCTTCGTAAAGTAGCTCTATCTCAGGGAATGGCTCTGTCTCTCCTTTAAGAGATCTAGCTATCTGAAGCATCTCCTCATATTCATCCTCTGCACTCTTTAGTGGCTTTGCAGTACTGAACTTCTGTCCTTCAGAGACAACTATCCTGGTCTCTGTGTGAAAGGCATCTGAATCAGACTCCATGCTAGGAAAATAGTCAGAGACTGATGTCCTGTGAAGCGCTTCCATCTCCCTAGCCTGCCTTGCCTCCTCAGTGGGAGAGGCGTCTTCAATGGAAGACAGGTTACAGGGTGAGGTTAGAGGGAGATTCCTTCTCCTCTGAGCTCGAAGATCATCTTTATCCCTTTTGGACTTCTTGGAGATCCTCTTCCCCTGCTGCTGGTCAGAATCCTTCGGTTTCTCCTGCTCCCTGAGGTGATCCTCCTCCTCCCTGAGCTCCTCCTCCTCTGACGAGTCCTCGGTGGTGGGGAATGGCTGGCCGGTATGCCTGTGCTTGGCCTTGCGGGGCTGTTTCCCCTCCCCACTCCTCTTGTGGCTGGGGCTGCTGTCGCTGTCCTCCTCCAGAGAAGAGGCTGAGGTGGGGGAGGTTCCAGGGGTGAAGCTGGACACTTGGACACTGGATGACCCCTCACCTTTGGACCTGTCCTCTAGAGAATCTGTGATGTTCTCCACCTCTGAATCCCCATCGTCCATGCTCTTTGTTCTCTGCGGCGTCATGGGCATGGCTTTCTTATACACGGTGATTTTCTCATGGAGTTCAGCACTCTCTACAATAGATTTAGGCTCAGACCCTGGGAGAGAAGGTATCCTGGCTGGGCTGTCTTCATCATCTATACTGCCTTTTTTTAACAGAGGCTTTGATTTACATGATGTGTTATCCCCCACAGCATCCATGGTCTCCTCCACTCTGCCCTCTTTCTCTTCATTTTCCTCCTCCTCTGAGAGAGACATCTCCTCTCTCATCATCCCCATGATCTGCCTGCGTATTAACTCCTCCTCATTCACAAATGAGTCTGGGCTGTCTGGAGGGCTGTCTGTAGGGCTGTCATCTTTGTAGTCCTCGCTGCTGGATGAGGCTGCCGTGCTGACTGCTATCGCACTTAACCTCCGTCTCTGGAGCTTGGGCGAGGGAGAGGGTTCGCTCCCGCTGCTCTCCTCCATCGGCACATAACTCAGAAGCCTCTTTGCCCCGTTCCCCTCCTCCTTGGCAGGCATGGCTGTGTCAGGGGTTGTGTCCATGATAGGGACATCGCTGACTGTCTGCAACTCACTCAGCTCCCCCTCGGAGGTGTAGGAGCCCTGTGAGATGGGAAATATGTCTGGTCCATCCTGGGACTTGTCACTATAGTCCTCAGGCTTGATGTCAGCCTCAAATGAACTAGCTTGGCTGGATGGTACCTCAGCTACTACCTGGTCTGCTAGGAGGGAGGCTGCAGTTGGCTCTTTCTCCTTCTCCTGCAAATAAAAAAGCATCAGATGAAAATGTTCTTGTCCTATGCATTGATAAATCAAAACATACACTACCGGTCAAAAGCTTTAGAACACCTACTAATTCAAGGGTTTTTCTTGATTTTGACTATTTTTTACATTGTAGAATAATAGTGAAGATATAAAAACTATGAAATAACACATATGGAATCATGTAGTAACCAAATAAGTGTTAAACCAATCTAAATATATTTTACATTTGAGATTCTTCAAATAGCCACTCTTTGCCTTGATGACAGCTTGCAGTCTTGAAGGAGTTCCCACATATGCTGAGCACTTGTTGGCTGCTTTTCCTTCACTCTGTGGTCCAACTCATCCCAAAACATCTCAATTTGGAAAAGGTTGACACTGTGGAGGCCAGGTTATATGATGCAGCACTCCATAACTCTCCTTCTTGGTAAAATAGCTCTTACACAGCCTGGAGGTATGTTGGGTCATTTTCCTGTTGAAAAACAAATGATAGTCCCACTAGGCCCAAACCAGTTGGGATGGCGTATCGCTGCAGAATGCTGCTGGTTAGGCGTGCCTTGAATTCTAAATAAATCACAGACACTTCACCAGCAAAGCACCCAACATCATAACCTCTCCTCCTCCATACTTTACAGTGGGAAATCACATGCGGAGATCATCTGTTCACCCTCACCATGTTTCGCAAAGACACGCCAGTTGGAACCAAAAATCTCCAATTTGGACTCATCAGACCAAAGGACAAATGTCCACTGGTCTAATGTCCATTGCCCATGTTCCTTGGACCAAGCAAGTCTCTTCTTCTTATTGGAGTCCGTTAGTAGTGTTTTATTTGCAGCAATTCGAACACGAAAGCCTGATTCACACAGTCTCCTCTGAACTGTTGATGTTGAGATGTGTCTGTTACCTGAACTTTGTGAAGCATTTATTTGGGCTTCAAATTCTGAGGCTAGTAACTCTAATGAACTTATCCTCTGCAGACCCTCTGGGTCTTCCATTCCTGTGGCGGTCATCATGAGAGCCAGTTTCATCATAGCGCGTAATGGTTTTTGCAACTGCACTTGAAGAAACGTTCAAAGTTCTTGAAATGTTTCCACATCGACTGACCTTCATGTCTTAAAGTAATGATGGACTATTGTTTCTCTTTGCTTACTTGAGCTGTTCTTGCCATATGGACTTGGTCTTTTACCAAATAGGGATATATTCTGTATACACCCCCCCCCCCACCTTGTCACAACACAACTGATTGGCTCAACAAGAAGGAAATAAATTCCACAAATAACTTTTAACAAGGCACACCTGTTAATTGAAATGTATTCCAGGTGACAACCTCATGAAGCTGGATGAGAGAATGCCAAGTATGCAAAGCTGACATCAAGGCAAAGGGTGGCTATTTGAAGAATCTCAAATATAAAGTATATTTGTTTACCACTTTTTGGGTTATTACATGATTCCATATGTGTTATTTCATAGTTTTGATGTCTTCACTAATATTCTACAATAGAGAAAATAGTAAAAATAAAGAAAAACCCCTGAATGAGTAGGTGTTCTAAAACTTTTGACCGGTAGTGTATGTCTTATACGGTGCATTCGGAAAGTATTCACACCCTTGACCTTTTCCACATTTTGTTACGTTACAGCCTTATTCTAAACCTGATTAAATAGTTGTTTTCCCTCATCAATCTACACACAATACCCCATAATTTCAAAGCAAAAAAAAAACATTTTATAAACCGAAAAATTACATTTACATAAGTATTCAGACGCTTTACTCAGTACTTTGTTGAAGCACCTTTGGCAGTGATTACAACCAAGTATTTTTTGATATGACCATACAACCTTGGCACTCCTGTATTTGGGGAGTTTAACCCATTCTTCTCTGCAGATCATCTCAAGATCTGCCAGGTTGGATGAGGGGCGCCGCTGCACAGTTATTTTCAGGTCTCTCCAGAGATGTTTGATCAGGTTCAAGTCCGGGCTCTGACTGGGCTACGCAAGGACATTCAGAGACTTGTCCCGAACCCATTACTGCGTAGTCTTGGCTGTGTACTAGGGTTGTTGTCCTGTTGAAAATGTGAACCTTTGCTCCAGTCTGAGGTCCTGAGCGCTCTGGTGCAGGTTTTTATCAAGGAACTCTCTGTACTTTGCGCCGTTCATCTTTCCATCAATCCTGACTAGTCTCCCAGTCCCTGCCGCTGAAAAACCTCCCCGCAGCATGATGCTGCTACTGCCATCCTTCACCGTAGGGATGGTGCCAGGTTTCCTCCAGACGTTACATTTGACATTCAGGCTAAAGAGTTCAATCTTGCCATTTGGCAAACTCCAAGCATGCTGTCATGTGCTTTTAACTGAGGAGTGGCTTCCGTCTGGCCTCTCTACCATAAAGGCCTGATTGGAGGAGTGCTGCAGAGATAGTTGTCCCACAGAGGAACTCTGGTGCTCTGTCAGAGTGACCATCGGGTTCTTGGTCACCTCCCTGACAAAGGCTCTTCTCCCCCGATTGCTCAGTTTTTCTGGGCGGCCAGCCGAAGGAAGAGTCTTGGTGGTTCCAAACTTCTTCCATTTAAGAATGATGGAGGCCACTGTGTTCTTCGGAACCATCAATGCTGCAGAACTTTTGGTACCCTTCCACAGATCTGTGCCTCGACATACGGACAAATCCTTCAACCTCGTGACTTAGTTTTTGCTCTGACATGCACTGTCAACTGTGGGAACATATTTTGACAGGTGTGTGCCTTTCCAAATCATGTCCAATCAAATGAATTTACCACAGGTGGACTCCAATCAAGTTGTAGTAACACCTCAAGGATGATCAATGGAAACAGGATGCACCTGAGCTCAATTTCGAGTCTCACAGCAAAGGGTATTGCGTTTTTTTTATTTTAATACATTTCTAAACATTTCTAAAAACCTATTTTTGGCTTTGTCATTATGGGGTATTGTGTGTAGATTGATGAGGAAAATATTGCAATTAATCAATTTTTAGAAAAGGCTGTAACGTAACGAAATGTGGAAAAGGGGAGGTCTGAAACTTTCCGAATGCACTGTTTATGGCTGGAGCAAATTATATGTGTGTGAACAGTTAACAACTATGGCAGAGATCTATAGTTGTATGGGATCACAATCTTGAATAGGAATTATGATAACAACAATAAATTGATTCACATGTTAAACAAAAACTTACCTTCACTGTCTCCTTCTCAGTGAGTATCTGCTGAGGTTCAGGAAGGACATCATCCACCTTTTCAACCAATGGAGTGGCCACTTCCTTGATAGTATCAGTTTGGACTGTTTGTGGAGCAACATAAAGCGGTTCCTGTTGTTTCGGTTGCTTCTCAACCTTCTCCTCTTCTAGTTTAGGTAGCTCTGTTGGTTGAGCTTCAGCCTCTGGCTTCTCCTCCACAGTGGCTGGAGTGACCGCAACAGCAGTAGCCACTGTGGTGGATAGAGGAGCAGGAGGAGTCATGGCCTCAGTCACTAGGACAGAGGCAACTGAAGCAGCTACTGCTGGAGCATCAGTTTTGGGTGGTTCAGATTTAGGTGGTACAGGTTTAGGCAGCAAAGCCTTAGGAAACTCTGCCACAGAAGGCTCCATTTTTGGTGCCTCTGTCTCCGCCTTACGGACTTCCGTCTCAGGAGCCTCAGCCTTTGCGACAGTCATGGGAGCTTCAGCCTTGGGGACTTCCATCTTTGGTTCCATTTGTGCAAGGCCAGGTATTGGTGTAGGCGGAGTGGGCACTGAGGTGAGAGGCACAGCCTGGGATGGAGGCTGTGTTTTAGAGAAAGTCTGGGCCTTGCTGCTTACTGCTGCTGGAGGCTGGGGCTCTGTCTTGGTGGTTGGAACTACAGGGAGTGGTGTGGGCTGGGCCTGGATCTTGATGGGTTGGGACTGGGCCATTTTTCCCATGTCTCCCAGTTGTCCAGAGAGAGCCCTCTGTGTCTGGCAGTTCAGACACAGCCATTCCTTCTGTCAACACAGAGAACAACACACAGTGGTTAGTGGTCAGTTCAGACACAGTTATTACTTCTGTCATGGAGGGGACAACACACAGGTGGTTAGTGCTTAGTACAGGCCATGTTAGCGTCATTCCAAGCCAACGCCTGGCTCTATTCCAATAGGGGTTCCAAATACAATGGAAGAGAAATCATTCACCCTTCATAACACAGATTTTTCAACTGCGTTCATCAGCGGTACAAAAGCAGCAACATGTGTTAATGTTACACCACAGGGGAACTGTGAAGTGTACTGTAGTGGAATGTTATCACCTATCTTAATTTAACTCCTGAAGCCATGTGTGGATAACAATGATGGACAATGTACACTGGTACAGTCAGTGCAGTGCATTACGCAGTTACAAACACTAGAAGTCATAGTGAACCCTAACACCACCCTACTGTAGTGTAATGTATTCTACCAGTGTTTAATATATTCTACATCAGTTCAAATTACACCACATAAACTAATCTGCTTTTAGAATTCCTAAGCCTCGAGCAAAGAAAACCTCCATAACACCGTTAGTCTGAAGCGTAACAAGCGCTTGTCAGGTAGCATATACAAATAGCTTACCTTTCCAGAAAACAAATCACATCTTATTGCTATTTACATTAAATGTCTCTCCACAGCAGCATGATCTTTTTGCACCATTTATTTTGGGCCGGTTGAGGAAAAAACATTTGCAGTGAACTGGTAGAGCAGACAGGAAAACAGCACTGCGACTGTACCTCTGCAGAGACGGTGTGGGGATGTGACACGGTGTGGGGATGTGACACTCGGGTAGAGCAGACAGGAGAACAGCACTGCGACTGTACCTCTGCAGAGACAGTGTGGGGATGTGACACTCGGGTAGAGCAGACAGGAGAACAGCACTGCGACTGTACCTCTGCAGAGACGGTGTGGGGATGTGACACGGTGTGGGGATGTGACACTCGGGTAGAGCAGACAGGAGAACAGCACTGCGACTGTACCTCTGCAGAGACGGTGTGGGGATGTGACACGGTGTGGGGATGTGACACTCGGGTAGAGCAGACAGGAGAACAGCATTGCGACTGTACCTCTGCAGAGACGGTGTGGGGATGTGACACAGTGTGGGGATGTGACACTCGTGTAGAGCAGACAGGAGAACAGCATTGCGACTGTACCTCTGCAGAGACGGTGTGGGGATGTGACACGGTGTGGGGATGTGACACTCGGGTAGAGCAGACAGGAGAACAGCATTGCGACTGTACCTCTGCAGAGACGGTGTGGGGATGTGACACGGTGTGGGGATGTGACACTCGGGTAGAGCAGGAGATGCTGGACAAAGGGCATCCCCTTTATTAACCACCTCTCACTTTCAATCACCATGTGTGTAGGGCTGTGATGTTCATGACATTTGTGAGATCGTCATTGGTCAGCCAAATGACCGTGGCCACCATAATAACAGTTCGAATAGCAAAATAAATAAATATATATTTGTTTGTTTGTTTGAAAAAATGTAGTGGTTCTTTGCAGGGACAGGGGCATTGCCTAGGAAACCAAAAACTTGTTTGTTACAACACCTTGTTTGTTCCAGCAAGGCGCAAAAAAGTTTTGTCACGTTGTAGAGTCTATGTTCCAGCAGAAATGGACTCAACTTCCCCAAACCCTCCTTTGCCCTCAGACAAAGCTAAATTGATCAGGGCATGGACTCTACAAAGTGTCGAAAGCATTCCACCGGGATGCTGGCCCATGTTGACTCCAATGCTGCCCACAGCTGTGTCAAGATGGCTGGATGTCCTTTGGGTGGTGGACCATACTTGATACACATAGGAAACTGTTGAGAGTGAAAAACCCAGCAGCGTTACAGTTCTTGGCACAAACCGGTGCGCCTGGCACCTCCTACCATACTCCGTTCAAAGGCACATCAATATTTTGTCTAGTCTATTCACCCTCTGAATGGCACACATACACATTTTTACATTTACCTTTTACTCATTTAGCAGACACTCTAATCCAGAGCAACTTACAGTAGTGAGAGCATACTTTTGTTTTCTACGCAAAATATTTAAATTTTCAACGTAAATACTTAAATATTTTGTCTTACACATTCACCCTCTGAATGGCACACATACACAATCCATGTCTCAATTGTCTCAAGGCTTAAAAATCCTTCTTTAACCTGTCTCCTCCCCTTCATCTACACTAATTGAAGTGGACTTAACAAGTGACATCAATAAGGGATCATAGTTTTCAACTGGATTCACATGGTCAGTCTATGTCATGGAAAGAGCAGGTGTTCTTAATGTTTTGTATACTGTATATATAGTTATTTTATTTTCATCAATATCCATCGTTTACACAGTTATACGGTAATTGTTCCAGCCCTACATGTGTGTGAGATATGGGGATATTCCATACGCATGCACAGATAACCCACGTGCACTGCACACTGCGCACACACACAACTTATATAGACTTACATAGAAACACATGTTGAAATGTTCACATTAGTGTCTTCCAAAAGTGTCTTCAAAAAGTCTTCACACCCCTTGACTTGCTCCACATAGTGTTGTGTTACAGCCTGAATTTAAAATGGATTCAATTGAGATGTTTTGTCACTGGACTACACACAATACTCCAAAATGTCAAAGTGTAATTATTATTATTTTATTTTTCTCACAAATTAATGAAACATTAAAAGCTGAAATAATAAGTATTCAACCTCTTTGTTATGGCCAGCCTAAACAAGTTCAGTAGTAAAAATGTGCTTAACAAGTCACATAATAAGTTGCATGGACTCACTCTGCGTGCAATAATAGTGTTTAACATGATTTTTGAATGACTACCTCATCTCTGTATCCCACAAATACAATTATCTACAAGGTCACTCAGTTGAGCAGTGAATTTCAAACACAGATTCAACCACAAAGACCAGGGAGGTTTTCCAATGCTTTGGAAAGAAGGGCACCTATTGGTAGATGGGTAAAAAAAAGAAGCAGACATTGAATATCCCTTTGAGCATGGTGAAATTATTAATTACACTTGGGATGGTGTATCAATATACCCAGTCGCTACAAAGATACAGGCATCCTTCCGGAGAGGAAGGACACCACTCAGGGATTTCACCATGAGGCCAATAGTGACAAAACAATTACAGAGTTTAATGGCTGGGATAGGACAAAACTGAGGATGGATGTAGTTACTCCACAATACTAACCTAATTGACAAGAGTGAAAAGAATGAAGCTGGTACAGAATAAAAATGTTCTAATAAAATCATCATGTTTGCATCAAGGCACTAAAGTAAAACCGCAAAAAGTATGCAAAGCAATTAACTTTTTGTTCTGAATTAGAGGTTGACCGATTAATCGGCATGGCATGCCCGATTAATTAGGGCTGATTTCAAGTTTTCAGAGTAATCGGTAATTGGCCTTTTTGGATGCCAATTATGGCCGATTACATTGCAATCCGTGAGGAGACTGCATGGCAGGCTGACCAACTGTTACGCAAATGCAGCAAGGAGCCAAGGTAAGTTGCTAGCTAGCATTAAACGTATCTTATAAAAAACAATCAATCTTCACATAATCACTAGTTAACTATACATGGTTGATGATATTACTAGTTTATCTAGCTTGTCCTACATTGCATATAATCAACGCGGTGCCTGATAATTTATCATTGAATCAGAGCCTACTTCAACTTCGCCAAACGGGTGATGATTTAACAAAAGCGCATTGCCGAAAAAGCACAATCTTTGCACAAATGTACCTAACCATAAAAATCAATGCATTTCTTAAAATCAATACACAGAAGTATATATTTTTAAACCTGCATATTTAGTTAAAATAAATTAATGTTAGCAGGCAATATTAACTAGGGAAATTGTGCCACTTCTCTTGCGTTCCGTGCAAGCAGAGTCAGGGTACATGCAACAGTTTGGGCCGCCTGTGTCACGTTCTGACCTTTATTTCCTTTGTTTTGTCATTATTTAGTATGGTCAGGGCGTGAGTTGGGGTGGGCAGTCTATGTTTGTTTTTCTATGATTTGGGTATTTCTATGTTTCGGCCTAGTATGGTCCTCAATCAGAGGCAGGTGTCATTAGTTGTCTCTGATTGAGAATCATACTTAGGTAGCCTGGGTTTCACTGTGTGTTGGTGGGTGATTGTTCCTGTCTCTGTGTTTGCACCAGATAGGGCTGTTTAGGTTTTCTCACGTTTATTGTTTTGTTAGTCTATTCATGTATAATTTTCTTTATTAAAGAACCATGAATAGAAACCACGCTGCATTTTGGTCCGCCTCTCCTTCAACTAAAGAAAACCGTTACAGCCTGGCTCGTTGCGAACTGTGAACTAATTTGCAGAATTTTACATAATTATGACATAACAACGAAGGGTGTGCAATGTAACAGCAATATTTAGACTTAGGGTTGGCACCCGTTCGATAAAATACGGAACGGTTCCGTATTTCACTGAAAGAATAAACATCATGTTTTCGAACTTATAGTTTCTGGATTTGACCATATTAATGACCAAAGGCTTGTATTTCTGTGTTTATTATATTATAATTAAGTCTATGATTTGATATTTAATAGAACAGTCTGACTGAGCGGTGGTAGGCAGCAACAGGCTCGTAAGCATTCATTCAAACAGCACTTTACTGTGTTTGCCAGCAGCTCTTAGCAATGCTTGAAGCACAGCTCTGTTTATGACTTTAAGCCTATCAACTCCCAACATTAGACTGGCAATACTAAAGTGCCTATAACAACATCCAATAGTCAAAGGCATGAAATACAAATGGTATAGAGAGAAATAGTTGACAAGTAATAATTCCTATAATAACTACAACCTAAAACTTTTTAACTGGGAATATTGAAGAAATGGGAATATTGAACCACCAGCTTTCATATGTTCTCATGTTCTGAGCAAGGAACTTAAACGTTATTTTATTTAAACCAAATTGAACATGTTTCATTATTTATTTGAGACTAAATAGATTTTATTTATGTATTATATTAAGTTAAAATAAGTGTTCATTGTTCATTCAGTATTGTTGTAATTGTCATTATTACAAATATATATATAAAAATTGGCCAATTAATCCGTATCAGCTATTTTTGGTCTTCCAATAATCAATCGGTGTAGGTATCGGCGTTGAAAAATCATAGTCGGTCGACCTCTATTCTGAATACATAGTGTTATGTTTGGGGCAAATTCAATACAACACATTACTGAGTACCACTCTTCATATTTTCAAGCATAGTGGTGGCTGCATCATGTTATGGGTATGCTTGTAATCATAAGGACTGGGGAGTTTTTCAAGATAAAAAAAAACAGAATGGAGCTAAGCACAAGCAAAATCCTAGAGGAAACCCTGGTTCAGACTGCTTTCCACCAGACAATGGGAGATGAACTCACCTTTTAGCAGGGAAATAACCTAAAACACAAGTTCAAATCTACACTGGAGTTGCTTACCAAGGAGACAGTGAATGTTCTTGAGTGGCCGAGTTACAGTTTTTACTTAAATCTATTTGAAAATCTATGGCAAGACTTGAAAATGGTTCTCCAGCAATGATCAACAACCAATGAAGAATTTTTTAAAGAATAATGGACAAATTTGTACAATCCAGGTGTGCAAAGCTCTTATAGACTTACCCAGAAAGACTTACAGCTGTAATAGCTGCCAAAGGTGATTCTAACATGTATTGACTCAGGGGTGTGAATACTTCTGTAAATTAGATATTTCTGTATTGTTTTTCAATGAATTTGCAAACATTTCTAAAGACATGTTTTCACTTTGTCATTATGAGGTATTGCGTGTAAATGGGTGAGAAAAATATTACATTTAATCCATATATATTGCATGTTCAAGAAAGTCAATGGTGAGACCACACACACACACACACACACATACACACACACACACACACACACACACACACACACACACACACACACAGAAAAACACTCTTTCTCAAGGGGATTAGTGCTGGTTCCAGAGACTAGTGATGTAAATTAATAGTATTGCATGGGAACGTCACGTGCTGACAGGAGATTTATTGAGTGATGTAACACACCCTCTGTCATGGCCAGGCATAGGCCTGTAGTCCACACCACATCCAGCTATGCCAGGGATCCCCTGTGTGTTCCCAGAAACAAACCCAAAATACCTCTACTTCCACACCCTTGCTGAGTGTGAGCATCTGGGGTCAGGGCCCAGGGTTCAGAACTAACAAAAGCCTTTGCAACATGAGTTGTTCAACCAACTGGGTGCCTTTTGAATATTGTTGTCAATAAAACCTTTTGATTTTGCCTAATTTTAACTTTCTGTCACAAAGAGCACATGTTCAACTTCATAAAATACATGTTTCCCATCCCAAAAGATGACCAGTATTTGTAACGATAGGGGCCTGGAGCTGATCTACACTGCCATGCCAATAGGCAAACAACTCAGAAGGAACAAATGGTGATTAATAATAAGACAGTACATCACACGTGTTGAGTAATATCATGCTTTCAATACATGTGCCACTCATTAACTCTTCATCATTTTGGCTGACTGAAAGACAGGCTGATACTGATGTCTGAATTGGGAGATATATTTTTATCGCCTGTTGTCAATATTTTTAATCAATTGGTAATATCAATAGGGGGGAGGGTTACCCTGTGTATTATTCAAGCATGTTGGGGAACTCCTGTCTTATACAGGACACCATACAGAAGGCATGATGACTGACGTTTGGCAAGGTAGCCCCAGAAAACCACCATGCTGATAGGTAGTCTCTATATCGGCTGTGAATGACAATAGAAGATAAAAGGCATCAAAGCTGGGACCGAGAGACTGAAAAACAGCTTCTATCTCAAGGAATTCCGACTGTTAAACAGCCATCACTAACATTGAGTGGCTGCTGCCAACATACTGACTCAAATCTCTAGCCACTTTAATAATTTAAATTTGGATGTAATAAATGTATCACTAATCACTTTAAACAATGCCACTTTATATAATGTTTACATACCCTACATTACTCATCTCATATGTATATACAGTACTCTATACCATCTACTGCATCTTGTCTATGCCGCACGGCCATCACTCTTCCATATATTAATATGTACATATTCTTATTAATTCCTTTACACTTGTGTGTATAAGGTAGTTGTTGTGAAATTGTTAAGATTACTTGTCAGATATTTACTGCACGGTTGGAACTAGAAGCACAAGCATTTTGCTACACTCGCATTAACATCTGCTAACCATGTGTATGTGACCAATAAAATTGGATTTGACCCGTTAATTGAAACGCATTCCAGGTGACTAGCTCATGAAGCTGGATGAGAGAATGCCAAGAGTTTGCAAAGCTGTCATCAAGGCAAAGGGTGGCTATTTGAAGAAGTGTAGAAAAAAGTACAAATTAAGAAAACCCCTTGAATGAGTAGGTGTGTTCAAAATGCGTACTGGCACTGTCTTGATACACCAAGTAGCCAGGGAAGAGAGGAGAATAATGTGCCAATTTGAAAGCTATTTAAAAAATGTAGCTATTTTTAAAGTAGCCCTAATGCTAGAAAATGTTGGACACCCCTGCACTGGAGACTTGAAGACAGAGCCTTAGATTTGGCAAATAGATAAATAGCCATTCTCATTCTGGTTAGACAGCTGAAGTTATACTCTACACACAACGTATTTTTATTTGCTAGGTAAGTATAGGCATAATGTCTTAATAAGCATGTCAACATATTTTCAGAATAGTCTTTCTTATCTTTGTAACACGAACACACCCAGCAATTTTTTTTGTTGATAAATGTATCTACACTCAAGCTGGAGCACAAGATGCTTGTGCAATGTCCACATGTAGCCTACACCTGAAGGGATCTTATGGTTCTGAGATTTGTCCCCCGGGAAAGATCTAACACTGGACATAAGGAGGGATGAGGCCAGTTATATAATATTTTGTTGTAGGACAGCTGAGCTGACTGAAGACCACAGGCATTCAACTTGTAGTTGATATTGTTTCAACGGTAACATGTCTTTACATGACATGATGAAACTCTGAAACTAGCGAAGGTGCAAGCTACTTTAAAAGCAAGGTGTTGTAGAACGAGTGACTTATGAAACACATTCCAGACCTTGGTTCTTGCTATCTTGTCATAACTGTGATTTGACAGAGAAATACTAGCTATAGAGCCCTGCACAGGCATGAATTATAAGCCCAAGTCCAAGCCCTACCCATGTCTGCGACGTTCAGGCCCTACCCTACCCAGGCCCGATTGCTTCTGCCAAATTAAAGGCCCTGCCCGAAATCAGAAATAATTTCCTCAATTAGTAAATCCATTGCCTGCTCCTCTCTGTGTGTCACACGCTCCTGCGCTCAGCTCGCTCTGCATGCACTCTGCTAATGGCGTCTCTACATCCTGCCACAACATCTCAAATGAGATTAGGTCTGGACTGTTAGTAGGCCATTCAAAACTTGCATTGTAGCAATTTTCATGTAGACTTGATTTTGTGATTTGGATCATTGTCCTGCTGCATGATCTGCTTCAGCTCACAGACAGAAGGCCTGACACTCTCCTGTTGAATTCTCTGATACAGAGCAGAATTTCATGATCCCTTCAATTAATGTAAGTCCATCTGTCCATAGAACATTCTTCCAAGAGTATTGATGATCATCCAGGTGCTTCCAGGTACTTTTTGTGAAACTTAAGTGAACTTTTTGGATGAAATGGGTCTCATTATGTCTGGTGACAACCAAACACTGCATTCCACAGTAAGAACCTCATACCAATGGTCAAGCATGGTGGTGGTAGTGTGATGGCTTTGGGAATGCTTTGCTGCCTCAATACCTGGATGACTTGCCTTAATAGAAGGAACCATGAATTCTGCTCATTTTCAGGGACTCATGAGGTTCATTGGAATTTCCTGATGCAGCAGGGAAATTCTCCCCGACAAAAGAGTGATCAAGTTAAGAGCTGACATCTGTAACTGGGTTGACTGTAAGATGTAATCTTAAAACAGCCCTAAATACCCTTGTGACAGAGCGAATGGAAATGTGTTGTTTGAAACAGGGAGGGGCAATTGAAAGTAAACTTCAAACAAAAATAATGTATCGTTAAAACATTTCTAGCCTGTCTATCTACAAGTAACAGGGTTGACATGTTATGTTCGACCTGCTCACTCTTCCAACACAAAACACCACAAGATGGCCAAAAAGAGTAGAACCAGCTCACCTGCTTTTACACTATGATTTGACTATTAGAAGTTCAATGGTTCTTTTGATGTTTTTTTTTAAGGAATAGATTCACCACATTAAAGCGAGAGTTCAATTCATGTAACAGGGTTGACCTTAAAATAAGGGACAAAGGTAAGTGAATCACTGATCACATTAAATAAATAAATCTTCAGAAATGACTTTGTCAAAGCAACAATAATAACTAGGGCTTTACAATAATGGTGAACATTTTGAGAAATGTTGGGCTTAAGTGGCTTAAAATCTTCCTAGAAGTCAGAGAGTGCAAGGAGGGACACTTTAACAAGCCCTTATTCATATAAAAAAAATCAGTTTTAATTAATTTTCCAGGTTTAATGCACCACAATTAATATAACCGGCTTTTAAAATACATCATTGGTGCACAATGTCTACGATTAATATCAAAGGGACGCAAAAGGCACTCATTTCACGGAATGACCTACATATCATAATCTCTCCATATGCACTCCAATATTAGAAAAGGTGATGTATACTTTATAAAGTGTTTACAAGTGTTACCGTAACATCACATTGTAACTGTCAGCAGGCTATTTCATGCCCGAGCTAACAGGGGTGACAAAACGATTCAATACTTCAGAAAGCATGTGGTCATAGAGCAAGGTCAGCTAATTATGACAGCAGCAGATCCATTAGGTGCTTTTGTTAGAGACTGAAATGGAAGTGCTCTCTTTCCAACCTCACATTGTGTTCAGCTTCACTGCAACACAATAGCTCAAGCTCAGGGCCGGCTCCAAGCATAAGCGTTCACTTAGAGTCCGCTAGGGGGCCCCCGACCAAATATATATATATATATATATATTTGAACAATTCGGGGTCTCAACTTACTGTTGACAGTTAGAATAATAGAAAACACAAAGTACAAGTTCAAAATGTGGTTGTGCATCAGCAGTTATCTCCACTTTTGTCAGTCACTGATAGTTATTCAACTAGCAATTTTTTGATTGGTATGTTAGTCTAGCCAGTTTTCTAAACTTATAGAAATCATAGCCGAATACCAACCAGACACTCAGGGCACATACCCCACTGACTTTGTTAGTCACTCTCACTTAGATATCATTGACACTGAAGAAGTCATGGCAAAATGTCCAGAATTGCATGACATTTGTTATAAAATTGCAACATTTCCTCTCTGGCCCATGGCAAATTGTGTAGAACTGCAGAAAACTTGCTTTAAAACTTTCAGTTTGTTAGTGATGTGTACGCCGACAAACTTTCCACATTCTTTAATGCTGTCCCGTCAATGTGGATAGGGGGGTGCTCCCTCTGCTGATTCCGGAAGTCCACGATCATCTCCTTTGTTTTGATGAAATTGAGTGAGAGGTTATTTTCCTGGCACCACACTCCCAGAGCCCTCACCTCCTCCCTGTAGGCTGTCTCGTCATTATTGGTAATCAAGCCTACTACTGTTGAGTCGTCAACAAATTTGATGATTGAGTTGGAGGCGTGCAGTCATGGGTGAACAGGGAGTACAGGAGAGGGATGAGTACGCACCCTTGTGGGGCACCAGTGTTGAGGATCAGCGAAGTGGAGGTGTAGTTTCCTACCTTCCCCACCTGGGGGAGGCCCGTCAGGAAGTCCAGGACCCAATTGCACAGGGCGGGGTTCAGACCCAGGGCCTCCAGCTTCATGAAGAGCTTGGAGGGTACTATGGTGTTGAATGCTCAGCTATAGTCAATAAAAATCATTCTTACATAGGTATTCCTCTTGTCCAGATGGGATAGGGCAGTGTGCAGTGTGTTGGCAATTGCATCGTCTGTGGACCTATTTGGGCGGTAAGAAAATTGAAGTGGGTCTAGGGTGACAGGTAAGATGGAGGTGATATGATCCTTAACTAGCCTCTAAAAGCACTTCAGATGACAGAGACGAGTGCTACGTGGCAATAGTCATTTAGTTCAGTTACCTTTGCATTCTTCGGTACAGGAACAATGCTGTGGCCATCTTGAAGCATGTGGGGACAGCAGACTGGGATAGGGAGAGATTGAATATGTCCGTAAACACAAAGTCCAAAGTCTTTGGCAGTGGGCCGCATTGATGGCACTGTGTTATCCTCCAAGCGGGCAAAGAACGTGTTAAACTTGAGGGGGAATGTACACGTGACTACAATCAAAGTAAATTCTCTTGGGAGATAATACGGTCAGCATTTGATTGTGAGGGATTCTAGGTTGGGTGAACAAAAGGACTTCAGTTCCTGTATTTTATCACAATTACACCATGAGTCGTTAATCATGAAATATACAACCCCGCCCTTCTTCTTCCCGGAGAGCTGTTAATTCCTGTTCGTGCGATGAACTAAGAATCCAGATGGCTGCACCGACTCTGACAGGACATCTCGAGAGAGCCATGTTTCCGTGAAACAAAGTATTTTACAATCTCTGATGTCTCTCTGGAAAGAAACACTTGTTCTGATCTCATCAACTTTGTTATCCAGGGACTGAACATTAGTGAGTAATATACTCAGAAGTGTGGGTGATGTGCACACTCCAAGTACCCCTTTTCCGCCCGCATTGTTTTTGGTCGGCCTCTGGAATCAGTTCAATTGCCCTGGGTGGTGCGGACAAAGAATCAGCTTTAGGAAAGTCGTATTCCTGGTCGTAATGTTGATGTGCTGGTGAGTTACTGTCGCTCTGATATCTAATATCTTTTCCCGGCTGTATGTAATAACACATACAATTTTCTGTGCTAACAATGTAAGAAATAATACATAAAATACTAAATACAGCAAAGTTTCCAAAGAACTAGAAGAGAGGCAGCCCTCTCTGTCGGTGCCATCTTCCCAGATGGCGCCAATACCCCATAATGTCAAAGTGGAATTATGTTTTGAAATTTTTACAAATTAATTAAAAAGTAAAATTGAAATGTCTTGAGTCAATAAGTATTCAACATGATTTTTAAATGACTACCTCATCTCTGTACCCCAGACATACAAATATCTGTAAGGTACCTCAGTCGAGCTGTGAATTTCAAACACTGATTCAACTACAAAAGACCAGGGACATTTTCTCGGATAGAAGGGCACCTATTAGTAAAAATGAAATATCCCTTTGAGCATGGTGAAGATAGTAATTACACTTTGGATGGTGTATTAATACACCCCAGTCACGACAAAGATACATGCGTTTTCCTAACTTAGTTGTCAGACTCCAAGATGGCAAATCCCAGATGGCAGCATATCAAGTCGTTTGTCTGTGACTAGTACATTTTAACCTACTAATAACCTATTTATTTATGGTTGAGTACCTTCCTTGTTGTGTAGTGCAAACTATTTTGTTTTTGCTGGTGTAAAGATCACAGGTCCTCCTCAACTCGGCACTTCATTACTTGAAGTTGACCAAAGTAACCCTATCTCTGGCTGGCCTGAGTTCCTTCTTCGTCTGCAGAGTGTCTCGTCCAAGCTGCTCCTGTTTGCTCTTCGCCTGGCTGACAGTGGCAGCTCAGCAATCTCAAAGTTCTCTCAATCGACCTCAACACCCAATCTACTCACACGCGCAATTATCACATTCAGACTCATACATACACGCTGTCTCTCTCTCCCCTTACCTTCGTGGTATTGTTTTGTGCACTGACTTTACTGAACTCTGGAGAAAACGAACATTGTCGCTGGGTGAGTAAATCTGACAATGTGCTCTCCCGTCCATTAGACATTTTGTCTGCAGGAACTCGTTCTTTTTCAGTCGGTCCACTCATCCAAGTGCGGATGTATTTGTGGCATGATGTAAACAGACCAAATTCTAATGGTTTTAAATGACTGTTTTATATTGTCTGGAAACTCACTTGTAGAATTCGCTTGCAGTGGGTCTCTTAAAAAAGAAAAGCCGTGCAAGGTTATTAAACAAAGGTGCCTAGTTATTCTTCTTTTGTTGATATCAGGTAACGTTGTAGCGGTATTTATTAGAGAGGGGTAAGGAATGATTTTGTTCGGGCGCCAGGCAGGTATTAACGATGCCGAAAGGAAAAGAGTAGAATAGAGAGAGTACCACTACCAGACCCACACACATCAGCAGAAGAGACTGCCTAGAGTGTAGCCTGTTTACCAGATAGCCAGTGGAGAGAAAAAAGAATACACACCATAAAAAAAAAACACATCACAGCACAGGGGTAAACCCAACAAGAATACCTCATACAATAATAACAATAATAATAATGGCAGAGCAATTGAACAGCAACTTCATACAAGAAAGAACCCAGTCATCAACAGAGGATTTGCAATAATATGTATTATCGTCCAGTGGAGGAGTGCAGAGGGTATGATAGTGGGGGGTGTTCATAGACACAACAAAGGCCTTAAAAATGTCCACAATCTTCTCGGCCACATGTCATTAGTACACCTAAATACAGTTCACATAACAATGCATAACTTGCAAGCAACCTCCCTTTTAACTAAAATGTCCACCCAAATACTTCTGGCAGGGCAATAATAGTCCAGCTCTAATGAACTTACATGGGAAGTGCATTGGAAAAATAGAGAGTCTGTTGCAGGGTAAAGCACTGGAACGATAGAGGGGAGAGAAAAAGAGAAAGAGAACAAGAGGGATCTTAGCTGTAGTCTTCAGGCGTGCAGGTGTACTGTCTGACTGTCCGATGGTTTGTTGGATTGTATGTTAAAGCTTCGCAACAATGTTGCTATTAATCCATGCGATCCATAACGGGCGCGGTCCCAAACGAAAACAACCATGACCTAGAGCGATTACACCGATGATTGAGTTAAATACTTTATAAACTACACAGGCTGAAAACAAACAAAACTTCTGCAGCACAGCACACACAATCAAACTGTCGCGCCACCCAAGAGCTCCTCCCCAAAGAGCTGAATGAGCTCTCTTTATTTCCTCCTTCCTTACTGCTCATGCACTCTTAAAGTGGCAGTGCACGGTGAAGGCTCCGTGCAGATTTCGCCACACTCCTCCCCCCATGAAAAAACAACGCCTGTAGAAACAGAGAGGATGCAGGCTTTGACAGGTTCATGTTCCTGCTACACAAAACCAGGGAAGTCCTCATCATCAGAGTCCTCCACGAAGAGGTCCGGCAGGTGTTGCTTTTGCCTGCGATCCAGCTCTTCTGCCGTAGGGTAGCAGGGCTTTAGGTCAACAACATGCACCGTCCTGACATCTTCCCCAGTGTCCTCCAAACAGACCAAGTAGTTCACTGGTCCCAACTGCTGCACTACACGGTATGGACCTTTCCATCTTGAAGCAAGCTTGGCAGTGAACTTCTTAGACGCCTTTGACAGTTGATGTGAACGTACCCAGACACGAGACTTGGGTGGGAAAAACATGTCTCGTCTATGTTTGTCATAGTTTCTCAGCTGTCGTTGTTTGGCTTTGGTTTTGCTGGCCTCCACTCTGGCTAGCAAGGTGTGGTGGTGTTGTAGGGCATCAAACGCTGGGCAGTCAGGTGAAACATTGGAACTTTGCAAGACTCTGTCCATCGGACCTTTTAGTGGTCTTCCCAGGTGGAGTTCGGCGGGAGTGACCCCAGAAGTCTCCTGCACGGCAGAGTTCAGGGCAAAGCGAAATTCAGGGAGATGCTGATCCCAACTTGGGTGCTGATCCCTCACGAATGAAGCAATCATCCCCTTCAGGGTTCGGTTTACCCTCTCGGTCAGGTTGGTCTGAGGATGATAGGCTGTGGTCAACTTGGCAATTACACCCCAGTAGGTACAGAGCTCTTTGTAGATTCCTGATATGAACTGCGGACCTCGGTCAGAGAGGATTTGGTCTGGAATCCCGAATCTGGTAAAGACCTCCCTTCTCAGAATTAGAGCAATGGCTGATGCAGTGGCTTTGCAGAGGGGAAACAACTCCACCCAGTGTGTGTAGTAGTCCACTACCACCAATAAAAATTAATTCCGTGTCCCCCAGCTGGGAGGAAAAGATCCCATGAGGTCAATTACCAACATTTCATTTGGATGGTTCACCACGGTCTGCTGCATTTTCCCGGCAGGTCTGCCAATGTCTGGTTTGTATTTCTGGCAGACTTCACACTGCTGTACAAACTTCCGGGTATCAACCCACATACCTGGCCAGTAAACCACCTCTTGTAGTCTTCGATAAGTTTTAAAAACTCCAAGATGGCCACTCATGGGATTGGCATGATAAGCTTGGATTATCTGGTCACTCAATGTAGAGGGAATGAAGACGCGATAATGGGTGCTGTGTATTCCATCTCCTCTTGGAGTTTTTCGATACACTTCATCCTGAATTATGCTATACTTATCACTGAAGCGACTCTTGGAGTCTTCTTCAGACAGACTCTTGTGGATCGCCATGATGGCAGCATCCTTCTGCTGTGCTCTCGATACACTCTCATCATCCAGAGGAAAGGAATCATCCAGACATTCAGCAGTAGTATAAGTACTGCACAAGGGAGGACAAACATTGGCATTCTCTGTAATCCGAGAAAGGGCATCTGGTACAACGTTCAGTTTTCCTTTGCGATACTCAATGATGAAGTCAAACTTCTGCAGTCTGATAGACCAGCGAATAAGACGGCTGTTGGTCTTGCCTGATGCCAGAACCCACTGCAGAGCAGCATGGTCTGTGACAACGGTGAAGATCTTTGCCTCCAAGTAGTAGCTCCATTTCTCCAAAGCCCAGACCACAGCGAGGCACTCCCTTTCAGTCGTTGAATAATTCCTCTCGGCTGAATTAAGGGTGCGACTTGCATAGGCAAGAACTTCTTCTGTTCCAAGTCCTGTTTGTTGAGCCAAGACTGCTCCAAGTCCTGTTTGACTTGCATCCATGTACACAATGAAATGAGCATTCAGGTTAGGATGTCCAAGTGGTCACTCAATGTGTGGTGTCAGGAAAATAACCTCACACTCACTGTCAACAAAACTAAGGAGATGATTGTGGACTTCAGGAAACAGCAGAGGGAACACCCCCCTATCCACATCAATGGAACAGTAGTGGAGAGGGTAGCAAGTTTTAAGTTCCTCGGCATACACATCACAGACAAACTGAATTGGTCCACTCACACAGACAGCATTGTGAAGAAGGCGCAGCAGCGCCTCTTCAACCTCAGGAGGCTGAAGAAATTTGGCTTGTCACCAAAAGCACTCACAAACATGCACAATCGAGAGCATCCTGTCGGGCTGTATCACCGCCTGGTATGGCAACTGCTCCGCCCTCAACCGTAAGGCTCTCCAGAGGGTAGTGAGGTCTGCACAACGCATCACCGGGGGCAAACTACCTGCCCTCCAGGACACCTATACCACCCGATGTCACAGGAAGGCCATAAAGATCATCAAGGACATCAACCACCCGAGCCACTGCCTGTTCACCCCGCTATCATCCAGAAGGCGAGGTCAGTACAGGTGCATCAAAGCTGGGACCGAGAGACTGAAAAACAGCTTCTATCTCAAGGCCATCAGACTGTTAAACAGCCACCACTAACATTGAGTGGCTGCTGCCAACACACTGACACTGACTCAACTCCAGCCACTTTAATAATGGGAATTGATGGGAAATGATGTAAATATATCACTAGCCACTTTAAACAATGCTACCTTATATAATGTTACTTACCCTACATTATTCATCTCATATGCATATGTATATACTGTACTCTATATCATCGACTGTATCCTTATGTAATACATGTATCACTAGCCACTTTAACTATGCCACTTTGTTTACATACTCATCTCATATGTATATACTGTACTCGATACCATCTACTGTATCTTGCCTATGCTGCTCTGTACCATCACTCATTCATATATCCTTATGTACATATTCTTTATCCCCTTACACTGTGTACAAGACAGTAGTTTTGGAATTGTTAGTTAGATTACTTGTTATTACTGCATTGTCGGAACTAGAAGCACAAGCATTTCGCTACACTCGCATTAACATCTGCTAACCATGTGTATGTGACAAATACAATTTGATTTGATTTGATTTGAAGTACTGGAGGAGTAATTAGACTGTTTTTGAGTGCTTCAAATGCACCTTGGCATGCAGGGGTCCATTGGAATTTCACACCTTTCTTCTTAAGGTGGTTGAGGGGTTCGGCTACCTTTGAAAAGTCAGGCACAAACCTGTGGTACCATACAGCCATACCCAGAAACCGCTGAACAGCCTTCAGGGATGTGGGAATTGGGAATTCCTGCACGGCTGCAACTTTGGCTGGATCTGCATGGATACCTTCAGCATTAACCACATGACCAAGGAACTTGAGTTCTGGCAGACAGAAACGACACTTCTTCAATTTCAAGGTCAAACCTGCAGCCTTTAGTCTGTCGAAGACGGACTGAATGTCTTGCAGATGATCCGCGACAGAGGAGGAGTAGATTATGATGTCATCCAGATACACAAGACAATTTCTACCCCTCCGATCTCCCAGGACAGTCTCCATCAACCTTTGGAAGGTTGCTGGAGCATTCTTCAAACCTAAAGCCATGACTTTGAAGGAGTACAAACCAGCAGGGGTGACAAAGGCAGTCTTATCCTGACTAGCGGGATCCATTGACACCTGCCAATAGCCACTGTCCAGATCTAGATTACTAAAGATGGATGCTCCTGCCAGAGATTCCAGTATGTCATTTATGTTTGGTAGAGGGCAGGCATCGCTTTCTGTTATGGCATTTGGCTTCCTGTAGTCCACACAGAATCGATATCCACCATCTTTCTTAGGAATCAGGACAGCCGGAGAAGCCCATCAGGAAAAGGAAGGTTCCACAATTCCATTCTCCAACATGCTTTTGAGCTGTTCATTGGAGGTTCCGGACTTGAAACTGTCGCCGGAAGCTCTGGACTGGGAACTGTCGCCGGAAGCTCTGGACTGTGGAGGCGCACTGGAGTCCTGATGCGTGGGACCGGTACTGGTGGTACCGGGCTGATGACACGCACCTCAGGGCGAGTGCAGGTAGGAGGCACAGGACGTACTGGACTGTGGAGGCACACTGGAGGTCTGATGCGTGGTACCGGCACTGGTGGTACCGGGCTGATGACACGCACCTCAGGGCGAGTGCGAGGAGCAGGAACAGGACGTACTGGACTCTGGAGGCGCACTGGAGGCCTGGTGCGTGGGACCGGTACAGGTGGCACCGGGCTGATGATACGAACCTCAGGGCGAGTGCGGAGAGGAGGCACAGGACGTACTGGACTGTGGAGGCGCACTAGAGACCTGATGCGTGGGACCAGTACAAGTGGCACCGGGCTGATGACACGCACCTCAGGGTGAGTACGGAGAAGAGGCACAGGACTTACTGGACTGTGGAGGCGCACTGGAGGTCTGATGCGTGGGACCAGTACAAGTGGCACCGGGCTGATGACACGCACCTCAGGGTGAGTACGGAGAAGAGGCACAGGACTTACTGGACTGTGGAGGCACACTGGAGGTCTGATGCGTGGTACCGGCACTGGTGGTACCGGGCTGATGACACGCACCTCAGGGCGAGTGCGAGGAGCAGGAACAGGACGTACTGGACTCTGGAGGCGCACTGGAGGCCTGGTGCGTGGGACCGGTACAGGTGGCACCGGGCTGATGATACGAACCTCAGGGCGAGTGCGGAGAGGAGGCACAGGACGTACTGGACTGTGGAGGCGCACTAGAGACCTGATGCGTGGGACCGGTATAAGTGGCACCGGGCTGATGACACGCACCTCAGGGCGAGTGCGGAGAGGAGGCACCACCACCACTGGATGCTCACTCCAGCCCGGCAAGTGCGGGAAGCTAGCACAGGACGCACTGGACTATGAATGCGCACTGGAGACCTGATGCATGGGACCGGTACAGGTGACACCGGGATGATGCCATGCACCTCAGCACGCCCGCTCTGCAGCGCTCTCAATGCTAGCACCTCTCTCCGGAATCTTGCATCGAGCTCCTCATCCGACTCCCTAACTGGCTCTGGTTCGCTCCTCGGCGCCGCCGACTGCTCCATGTGCCTACCTCGTGGCCTACCTCGTTGGTATAACACCTGCCTCTATTTCCTCCTTCGGACGGCGATACTCCCCAGCCTGCGTCCAGGGTCCTGCTCCATCCAGGATCTCTTCCCAGGTCCATTCCTCCTGAACACACTGCTTGGTCCATTTTTGGTGGGATCTTCTGTCACGTCCGTTATAAGGATCGGACCAAGACGCAGCGCGTACATTCTTATTTATTTTAAAGCATGAAACACTGAACAAAATAACAAAATAACAAAATGAACCATGAAGCTATACAAACGAGTGCTGACAGGCAACTACACATAGACAAGATCCCACAAACACCAAAGGAAAATGGCTACCTAAATACACTGCTAAAAAAATAAAGGGAACACTAAAATAACACATCCTAGATCTGAATGAATTAAATAGTATTATTAAATACTTTTTTCTTTACATAGTTGAATGTGCTGACAACAAAATCACACAATGTCCTTAAAACAAGTCAAAATGAGGCTCAGTAGTGTGTGTGGCCTCCACGTGCCTGTATGACCTCCCTACAACGCCTGGGCATGCTCCTGATGAGGTGGCGGATGGTCTCCTGTGGGATCTCCTCCCAGACCTGGACTAAAGCATCCGCCAACTCCTGGACAGTCTGTGGTGCAACGTGGCATTGGTGGATGGAGCGAGACATGATGTCCCAGATGTGCTCAATTGGATTCAGTTCTGGGGAACGGGCGGGCCAGTCCATAGCATTAATGCCTTCCTCTTGCAGGAACTGCTGACACACTTCAGCCACATGAGGTCTAGCATTGTCTTGCATTAGGAGGAACCCAGGGCCAACCGCACCAGCATATGGTCTCACAAGGGGTCTGAGGATCTCATCTCGGTACCTAAGGGCAGTCAGGCTACCTCTGGCGAGCACATGGAGGATGTGCTCGCCAGAGAAATGCAAAGAAATGCCACCCCACACCATGACTGACCCACCGCCAAACCGGTCATGCTGGAGGATGTTGCAGGCAGCAGAACGTTCTCCACGGCGTCTCCAGACTCTGTCACGGCTGTCACATGTGCTCAGTGTGAACCTGCTTTCATCTATGAAGAGTGGCGAATTTGCCAATCTTGGTGTTCTCTGGCAAATGCCAAACGTCGTGCACGGTGGTGGGCTGTAAGCACAACCCCCACCTGTGGATGTCGGGCCCTCATACCACCCTCATGGAGTCTGTTTCTGACCATTTGAGCAGACACATGCACATTTGTGGCCTGCTGGAGGTCATTTTGCAGGGCTCTGGCAGTGCTCCTCCTGCTCCTCCTTGCACAAAGGCGGAGGTAGCGGTCCTGCTGCTGGGTTGTTGCCCTCCTACGGCCTCCTCCACATCTCCTGATGTACTGGCCTGTCAACTGGAAGCGCCTCCATGCTCTGGACACTACGCTGACAGACACAGCAAACCTTCTTGCCACAGCTCACATTGATGTGCCATCCTGGATGAGCTGCACTACCTGAGCCACTTGTGTGGGTTGTAGACTCCGTCTCATGCTACCACTAGAGTGAAAGCACCTCCAGCATTCAAAAGTGACCAAAACATCAGCCAGGAAGCATAGGAACTGAGAAGTGGTCTGTGGTCACCACCTGCAGAACCACTCCTTTATCGGGGGTGTCTTGCTAATTGCCTATAATTTCCACCATTTGCACAACAGCATGTGAAATGTATTGTCAATCAGTGTTGCTTCCTAAGTGGACAGTTTGATTTCACAGAAGTGTGAATGACTTGGAGTTACATTGTGTTGTTTAAGTGTTCCCTTTATTTTTTTGAGCAGTGTATGATCCCCAATCAGAAACAACAATAAACAGCCTCTGATTGGGCACCATATCAGGCCACCATAGACATACAAATCACCTAGACCTACAAAAAGCTAGACAATACAAAGAATGAATGAATGAATGATTCCCTGACCTGTCAATGTTTTTAATTTGCTGTTTTTGATTTTGTTATACTCTTGTGAATTTTATGGTTTTAACTAGATTTTTAGATTACTTGCAGTTTTTCATGTTGTTTGTCTCTCGTTTTTGTAATGACTTGGTGCTGCCTATCTTGTCCGGGACACTCTTGTAAAATAGATTGGGTGGTGGTAATTTTTGTAATGACTTGGTGTTGCCTATCTTGGCCGGGACACTCTTGAAAAATAGGTTGGGTGACTCTTTGAACCTGGTTTTGGACAGATCTGATTTTTGTCTGGAACAGCAAGATCTGATATGCAGAGCCCTCCAACGCTGGGAGGGATATCGAAACCCAACTGGACAGGGTTTCGATATCAATATTATTGACCCCAGTAAGGACAAGCCTGTTGGGTTTCTGTTTTCTTTTGTTGTTACGCAGATAAACAGCTTAGCTGTCTGGTAGCAGAGACGGACTGGAATACCCGCGTAGAAAGGCTCAAAGGTGAGCTAGGTTTTGGTTTGGTTTTATTGTTACCCAGCGCTGTGGCACATTCTGTTGTTTTTTTACCTGAATAAAAGTCATGAGTCGTTTCTCTGGAGAAACGTCCATTTAGTCTACGCTTGTGTTACTTCACACCCTTGTCACTTGTTATATGGCAAGATCTGAAAATGGTTCTCTAGCAATGATCAACAACCAATTTGACAGAGCTTGAAGAAGTTTGGGCAAATGTTTCACAATCCAGGTGTAGAAAGCTCTTAGAGACTTACCCAGAAAGACTCACAGCTGTAATCGTTGTCAACGGTACTTCTACACAGTATATACTGAATACTGTGAATACTTATGTAAATTATATATTTCTGTATTTCATTTTCAATAAATTTGCAAACATTTCTAAAAACATGTTTTCACTTTGTCAGTATGGGGTTTGGTGTGTAGATGGGTGAGACAAACATATTTAATGAATTGAATTAATTTAAAATGAGGCTGTAACACAAACAAATGTGCACTAAGTCAATTAATAATTTCTCAAGGCACTGTACTTGTGTGGCTGCCAGCCAAATAGCGTTGCACTTCTGTTGTCATCTGATGAAAATGAAGCTATTTTCTGTCGAATGTGATGGACTGATGTAGTTTCAGGGAAGAAAAACTATAGTTGCATGTCCCTGATCAATCTATTGAAGCAAAGAAACACAGTTGACTTTAAATATAAAATATAAAAAACACAGCTGGACTCACCTGTCTCATGTTGTGCTATTTACAAACAAACACGTGACTGGGTCAGCTGTAAAAATGTCAAATGTAAAATAATGTTACGGGTGAACACAGGAACGCAATCTCCTAACATATTGCACAAGTTGACTACAGATATTTACTTACAAAGTAGCTACAAATATGATTTTTTTTTGTGAAAAACTTAAAATAAATAGTTTCAACGATATTGAAAAAGCATCCCGTGAATATTTCCAAATACACTGGTATACGGTATTTGCCATGGGGTATCTCCGCCCCATGGCAAAATGGGTAGAATTGCATGAAATGTCTTATAAAATAGCAACATTTCCTCTCTGCCCCATGACAAAATAAGCAGAACTGCAGAAACGCCCTTTGGCATACTGTGTAGAATTGCAGGAAATTCACTTTAAAACGTACATTTTTCTCTCCAACGTCAAGAGGGGAGCCATTAAAAGCACTTGTCTCCCAACCAAATCATGCTTAGAGCCCCTGATAGGCTAGAGCCGGCCCTGCTCAGGCTTACTGCTCTGTCAACCACCATCCACCACTTATCTATGCTGAAACCATTCCATACAGAAAAAATATAATTAAAAAAAAGGATGCACGATAAATGGAATTCTTATCCATTTCTTTACACTGAGGATGTAGCCTAACTGTTTTATGTTTCCTGTTATCGTTTCTATGCTCATTGTATCGTTGATTTGATGTATGGTATATAACACATGATTCTTCGCTGCCTTCTGATAACCGATCACAGTTCCCAGCCAATCCTGCTAAGCTCTAGTGCAGAGCTATGCCTACCAAATTTACGACCACAGCTTCATATAACATGAATATGGCTTCTCTCGTCAAACAGTATCAAAATATTCAGACAGCAATCATAATCAGTCTTTTTTGTAGATCTGTAAATTAAGAACTCGTAATATTGTTTAAAAGATAAAACTGACGGTTGGAATATCCTGCCTAAGTCATCACTGAATGGCAGCCCCGTCCACTCCACTTCTCCCCACTTCTCTCCATCCTCCATTGGTCTGTGTGAGGATGTAATCAGCACTAACAAGCAAGCGGCTTCGAGCTCATACATATGCTAATCAGAGGAGCCATGTCACCAGTGGGACCCATCAGACAATTAATTGGTCATCAGAAGCTCTGACACTTCCTGGTTCTCTGATCACCTCTTACGCCAACACAATAGCCTCATTAGAGACACAGGAACGGTAGACTGGTGCTGAGAGACGCAGGAAACTATTAATAGAAATAGAATAAAACCATACGCATGAATCAAATTCCTCTTGTGAAAGAGGAATTCAATAAGCTATCCTGTTGATGTTTAAGAGTAGGTGAATTCATATCTGGCAATGGAGGAGCTTGACACTGAATATGAATGGAGATGCTAGCAGTTACAGTGCCTTGCGAAAGTATTCGGCCCCCTTGAACTTTGCGACCTTTTGCCACATTTCAGGCTTCAAACATAAAGATATAAAACTGTATTTTTTTGTGAAGAATCAACAACAAGTGGGACACAATCATGAAGTGGAACGACATTTATTGGATATTTCAAACGTTTTTAACAAATCAAAAACTGAAAAATTGGACGTGCAAAATTATTCAGCCCCCTTAAGTTAATACTTTGTAGCGCCACCTTTTGCTGCGATTACAGCTGTAAGTCGCTTGGGGTATGTCTCTATCAGTTTTGCACATCGAGAGACTGAAATGTTTTCCCATTCCTCCTTGCAAAACAGCTCGAGCTCAGTGAGGTTGGATGGAGAGCATTTGTGAACAGCAGTTTTCAGTTCTTTCCACAGATTCTCGATTGGATTCAGGTCTGGACTTTGACTTGGCCATTCTAACACCTGGATATGTTTATTTTTGAACCATTCCATTGTAGATTTTGCTTTATGTTTTGGATCATTGTCTTGTTGGAAGACAAATCTCCGTCCCAGTCTCAGGTCTTTTGCAGACTCCATCAGGTTTTCTTCCAGAATGGTCCTGTATTTGGCTCCATCCATCTTCCCATCAATTTTAACCATCTTCCCTGTCCCTGCTGAAGAAAAGCAGGCCCAAACCATGATGCTGCCACCACCATGTTTGACAGTGGGGATGGTGTGTTCAGCTGTGTTGCTTTTACGCCAAACATAACGTTTTGCATTGTTGCCAAAAAGTTCAATTTTGGTTTCATCTGACCAGAGCACCTTCTTCCACATGTTTGGTGTGTCTCCCAGGTGGCTTGTGGCAAACTTTAAACGACACTTTTTATGGATATCTTTAAGAAATGGCTTTCTTCTTGCCACTCTTCCATAAAGGCCAGATTTGTGCAATATACGACTGATTGTTGTCCTATGGACAGAGTCTCCCACCTCAGCTGTAGATCTCTGCAGTTCATCCAGAGTGATCATGGGCCTCTTGGCTGCATCTCTGATCAGTCTTCTCCTTGTATGAGCTGAAAGTTTAGAGGGACGGCCAGGTCTTGGTAGATTTGCAGTGGTCTGATACTCCTTCCATTTCAATATTATCGCTTGCACAGTGCTCCTTGGGATGTTTAAAGCTTGGGAAATCTTTTTGTATCCAAATCCGGCTTTAAACTTCTTCACAACAGTATCTCGGACCTGCCTGGTGTGTTCCTTGTTCTTCATGATGCTCTCTGCGCTTTTAACGGACCTCTGAGACTATCACAGTGCAGGTGCATTTATACGGAGACTTGATTACACACAGGTGGATTGTATTTATCATCATTAGTCATTTAGGTCAACATTGGATCATTCAGAGATCCTCACTACCTGCCCTCCAGGACACCTACACCACCCGATGTCACAGGAAGGCCATAAAGATCATCAAGGACATCAACCACCCGAGCCACTGCCTGTTCACCCCGCTATCATCCAGAAGGCGAGGTCAGTACAGGTGCATCAAAGCTGGGACCGAGAGACTGAAAAACAGCTCCTATCTCAAGGCCATCAGACTGTTAAACAGCCACCACTAACACTGAGTGGCTGCTGCCAACACACTGACACTGACTCAACTCCAGCCACTTTAATAATGGGAATTGATGGGAAATGACGTAAATATATCACTAGCCACTTTAAACAATGCTACCTTATATAAATGTTACTTACCCTACATTATTCATCTCATATGCATACGTATATACTGTACTCTATATCATCGACGGTATCCTTATGTAATACATGTATCACTAGCCACTTTATACTATACTATGCCACTTTGTTTACATACTCATCTCATTTGTACATACTGTACTAGATACCATCTACTGTATCTTGCCTATGCTGCTCTGTACCATCACTCATTCATATATCCTTATGTACATATTCTTTATCCCCTTACACTGTGTACAAGACAGTAGTTTTGGAATTGTTAGTTAGATTACTTGTTATTACTGCATTGTCGGAACTAGAAGCACAAGCATTTCGCTACACTCGCACTAACATCTGCTAACCATGTGTATGTGACAAATAAAATTTGATTTGATTTGATTTGAACTTCTGGAGAGAGTTTGCTGCACTGAAGGTGCTCTGGTCAGATGAAACCAAAATTGAACTTTTTGGCAACAATGCAAAACGTTATGTTTGGCGTAAAAGCAACACAGCTGAACACACCATCCCCACTGTCAAACATGGTGGTGGCAGCATCATGGTTTGGGCCTGCTTTTCTTCAGCAGGGACAGGGAAGATGGTTAAAAATTGATGGGAAGATGGATAGAGCCAAATACAGGACCATTCTGGAAGAAAACCTGATGGAGTCTGCAAAAGACCTGAGACTGGGACGGAGATTTGTCTTCCAACAAGACAATGATCCAAAACATAAAGCAAAATCTACAATGGAATGGTTCAAAAATAAACATATCCAGGTGTTAGAATGGCCAAGTCAAAGTCCAGACCTGAATCCAATCGAGAATCTGTGGAAAGAACTGAAAACTGCTGTTCACAAATGCTCTCCATCCAACCTCACTGAGCTCGAGCTGTTTTGCAAGGAGGAATGGGAAAACATTTCAGTCTCTCGATGTGCAAAACTGATAGAGACATACCCCAAGCGACTTACAGCTGTAATCGCAGCAAAAGGTGGCGCTACAAAGTATTAACTTAAGGGGGCTGAATAATTTTGCACGCCCAATTTTTCAGTTTTTGATTTGTTAAAAACGTTTGAAATATCCAATAAATGTCGTTCCACTTCATGATTGTGTCCCACTTGTTGTTGATTCTTCACAAAAAAATACAGTTTTATATCTTTGTTTGAAGCCTGAAATGTGGCAAAAGGTCGCAAAGTTCAAGGAGGCCGAATACTTTCGCAAGGCACTGTACATTATATCAGATATTTTATAAAGGTAATTGAGTGTGCTCTTTTGATTACCTGAAAATCAGTGGCTCATAAATAACAACATAATCATGACTGAATCCCTGTCTCTCAGAGTAAAATAGCATATTCACCTTTTAAATGGCCACAGCACTGTCTTCACCCACAACATGATTCAACTCAAGGTGAAATCATCATGTTACGCTTAATCATTTTATCCCCCCGCCACAAAAGTACATCTTAGATTAAAATGTCCTTGGTTTGTAAATGAACTACACCACAAACTCATTTGCATAACTCATTAAAAACAGATCAGGTTCCATTTTCTGTTTTCTTCTACATTCACCTCTTGTTGCCTTGTGACAGGACACACTTGGGAGGGGTGGTGGGGGAAATAGTGGAGGAAGATGAAACAACAGCTCACTCTGTGTACCTGAACAGCATATCTACAGTACTCTGTATAAAAATCCTTCTCCTCTCTCTGCAGTACCCTTTCCCCCTGTCCCTGTCCACTCTCTACACTACCCTGTCCCCCAGTTCCTCTCCCTGGCTAAATATGGACCAGTCTCTCACATCTCTCCAGGTGGCATACTGGCCTCAGTCCAAACTGAAGCCTCCAACATATTACAGATGACTTGTATCTGTAAAACGAGATAAAGTTGTAATGCTTTTCAACTACAATTTCACAAACACCTCGGCAGCACATAATGTCAACACATTCTAATGGAAGTCTAGAAGGATCAAGCTACATGTGTGTCAGAGTCGAAGACACAATATTTCCAGAGGTCAACCTTGTAATGATATGGCTGTTACTAGGTTTCCACTCGAGCAGAGACCTTTGAGTCCTGGGCATACCATCATCAATTCCTTTAATTAAATATGTTTGAGCAGGAGCTATGTGCTGAGAACAGGGGGAACAGGGGAGCTGTGCAGGGGGAGCAGGGGATGCAGGCATTGACTGTGATTAGTCTCAGAGCTGGATTAACAAGGCCTTCACAGTGACAGCTCTTATGAAGATGCTATGCTGACACACAGGGACACCATACCAGAGCTATAACACCACCACCGTGTATCTGCTGAGCTCTTTACTAAATCACACACTCTTTTATTATTCTATACTGAACAAAAACATTAACGCAACATGCAACAATTTCATAGATTATACTGAGTTACAGTTCATATGAGGAAATCAGTCAATTGAAATACATTCATTAGGTCCTAATCTATGGATTTCACATGACTGGGAATACATACATCTGTTGGTCACAGACACCGAAACAAAATGGGCCTCACAAAGGGTCTCAGGAACTCGTCACGGTAGTTTTGTGCATTCAAACTGCCATCGATAAAATACAATTGGGTTTGTTGCCCATGGCTTATGCCTGCGCATACCATAACCCCACCTCCACCGTAGAGCACTCTGTTCACAATGTTGACATCAGCAAACCGCTCACTCACACAACGCCATACAAGTTGTCTGCGGTTGTGAGGCCGGTTGGACACACTGCCAAATTCTATAAAACATCGTTGGAGGTGGCTTATGGTAGAGAAATTAACATTCAATTCTCTGGCAACAGCTCTGGTGGACATTCCTGCAATCAGCATGCCAATTGCACATCCCTCAAAACTTGAGACATCTGTAGCATTGTATTGTGTGACAAAACTGCACATTTTATAGTGGCCTTTTATTAAAATCAAATCAAATCAAAGTTTATTTGTCACGTGCGCCGAATACAACAGGTATTGGTCAGTGTATTGTACAGTATATGTTGCATGTGAGCATAATGTATTCTGGTTCATTGCCCATACAGATGAAGCAACCCAAGCATGATTTCAAGTGACAATCCTTCAGTATTGAATGAAGAATTATCAAGGGTGTTTTTGAGACCTTACAGTGAAATGCTTACTTACAGGCTCTAACCAACAGTGCAAAAAAGGTATTAGGTGAGCAATAGGTAAGTATAGAAATAAAAACAACAGTAAGAAGACAGCCAAAAATAACAGTAGCGAGGCTATAACAGTAGCGAGGCTACATACTGGAACCGGTTAGTCGGGCTGATTGAGGTAGTATGTACATGTAGATATGGTTAAAGTGACTACACATATATGATGAACAGAGAGTAGCAGTAGCGTAAAAGAGGGGTTGGCGGTGGTGGGTGCCAAGACCCAATGCAGCCCAGTTAGCCAATGTGGGGGGCACTGGTTGGCCGGGCCAATTGAGGTAGTATGTACATGAATGTATAGTTAAAGTGACTATGCATATATGATAAACAGAGAGTAGCAGCAGTGTAAAAGAGGGGTTGGTGATCCTTTTATTGTCCCCAACACAAGGTGCACCTGTGTAATAATCATGCTGTTTAATCAGCTTCTTGATATGCCACATCTGTCAGGTGAATGGATTATCTTGGCAAAGGAAAAATGCCCACTAACAGGGGTGTAAATACATTTGTGCACAACATTTGATAGAAATAAGCTTTTGTGGAAAAACATGTGTCCAACATGCTGTGTTTATATTTTTGTTCAATGTAGATGCAATGTGATAGCACGTCTCAGAGAAAAAGCCACACAATTCTATATCCCGCCACATCAATCGTATTCAACTACAGCATAGTCAATGATATCAAATAACTCAGGTGTGCAAAGCAGCAAAGAATTCTCTTTAAAACAAATATGAAACCAGAGAGCCTGTAAACCTGTAAGCCTGTAAACCAGAGAGCCTGTAAACCCGTAAGCCTGTAAACCAGAGAGCCTGTAAACCTGTAAGCCTGTAAACCAGAGAGCCTATAAACCAACACACTGCTGCTGTAACCAAGCATATACTATTTTTTTTTAAACTTGTCAGCATTATCACAACAATATCAATAGCTTGGTTGCATTACTCTGTTAAGAAGCACACAGTGTGCCAACCAAGTCCCCTGGCAAAGGGCATGCAAAAATACTGGAGATTTACATCTGATATCATGCCATCTGTGAGGTGACTTGAACAAAAGGCCGGTGGGTTGTGTTTGAGGCTGTATATTTCAGGTTGTCAGAGAACCCCTATTCTTGCAGAAGCTCATGCTTGTAAGTTCCTTATTGATTGCCTGGCAGCTGCCTTTGGCAACGCCTGTAGCTGGCTAATATAGTGTGCTTTCAGCAGCCCCTGCAGTGCTCACATTCCTCATCAATCTGGCCCTCTGATAATAGAGAGTGTTGACCCACTAATCTGCCATAAGCAGAGTGCTTCATTCTGAAGACGAAGAGCCCGGGCCCTGCTTTCTCTCTCAAATCTGACAGATGACACGTCAACAAACTTTCCTTTGAAGACGGGTAGACAGCGAGGGAGAGAGGGGGAGAACGAGAGAGGGAGAGAGATAGAAAATAAATGATGGGAGAGAGAGGGGTAAAGATAGAAAAGATTGATAGACTAGATAGATGAATAGAGAGTGGAGACAGAGAGAGAAAGAAAGAGTGAGAAAGAGAGAGAGAGATGCACTATGAGTGCATTAATGGGGACAGGTCTCTAGGGGGAGATTCCCTCTCCTCCAACTGACAGCCAAGCCCACTGTCAAAATAGCAAGCCGCACCACTCTCCCATTTTGAAGGAATATTTTTGCTTGAGGGTTGCACGTCACAGCTAGGAACTGCTCCTAAGCTCAACACACCCATCAACTGGCCTATAATAACTCATATTTTAGTCTGAATCAATTGAGGTAGAAAGTACAGCAGTGTTGAAATCCAACATAGCCCTAACTGTAGCCTATCAAGGTTAGTCTCATTGACATAAACCTTATTTCACAGGGAAGACCTGGTCCAAGGACATGAGTAAGATTGCACATTTAAACCAGCTTGCTCTGCAGATTATCACTTGAAACATTCAGCCTCAGCAGTAAAAATAAAATAATATTGGAAGTCTTGATCTTCAATACAAACACGCTGCAAAAAAAGTGCAATGGTTAAAAACCTACATAAAAGAGTGGCTAGAACCCTGTGAAACACACAGCCTGTGAAGAAGGGTTGAAAGGAGTGAGGCGGTAGCAGGTAAGCTGTGTTTGGTCTGGCCTCTGAGGGACTATTTTTAACACCGTCACTCGGTGCACCAAGGGGTTTCTCCGTATCACCACAGCAACAGCCTGGGCCAGGGCAGGACCTACACATTTACACAGGCCTAGCAGAGAGTAGAGAAAATGTACCACAGTTAAAGCTAAAAACCTTGCTTCATAACCTTGGAGGTGGGTGTGATGATTGCTCCCTACAGATAGGGCTATAGATTATGAGGTGTGCGTAGACGCACACCTCATAATGGTAGCCGTAGACCATGAGTCGCGATACCATGAATGACAGATTGCTGTTGTTGTTTACATATTTGGAAGTCCCTTTTTCCATTGGAAAATAAAAAATTATAGTACTGACATTTTATACAAAGGCTAATGGTGGTGCCAGTACATCTGTAGCTACTATGAGACTGCCAACCAGCAATACGCCCTTGCTCATGATCATTATTACCCTGTATGGAACATTATAACTAGGTAGTAGTGGTCTAATAGAAAACAGCTGTAAAGAGACCCAGGGAGGGAACACGTGTGTCTTAGATAACAGAAAACATCCACTCAGGCTTTTGAGAAGACCAGCTAGAGTAGAAAGAGAGAGAGAGGAAGGGAAATGGACAGACTTGCTGATGGTGTTTGCCCCTCTTGTTCCCACGCCTCCCCATCCCCCTCTCCTCTCCAACCATACCACAGCTTTTTACTCTTCTGTAGAGGATAAAAAGGCTTTGACAGCATCTGTCAATTCGAAGAAAAAAAAATACTATAATAAAGCAGGGAAAGATCTGAAGCTCAAGAAAAGCACAATGCAGTATTGCTCCTGAGTAGCGCAGCGGTCTAACGCACTACATCTCAGTGCTAGAGGCATCACTAAAGACCCTGGTTCGATTCCACGCTGTATCACAACCGGCCGTGATTGGGAGTCCCATAGAGCGGTGCACAACTGGCCTAACGTCATCCAGATTAGGGTTTGGCCGGGGTAGGCCGTCATTGTAAATAAGAATTTGTTCTTAACTGACTTGCCTACTTAAATAAAGGTTTTTAAAAAATCTTATGACAATGCCCCTGCAGTTACACAAATTCCCAGCCATCAGTGTTAAGGCCAAGCAATTTCTGCCACTCTGCCTTCACACAGGCATGTTGATGATGTACTAAGTAAGCATTGTCCGTGTATCCCCTCTCCCAACCGCCACCTCAGGCTGAATTGTCTTCTGTGCATGAAAGACACAAGGAGCAAAGTCGTTTATGTAAGAGGAAAGTCGATCAGATGAAGAATTATTTCTCCATTATGATGTGTGAGTTAGGCTGAGCCTTGTTGTAAATATCCACAGTATCACAGAGGTCTACTCTCATAGCCCTGTTAGTGAGATTCAACATCCAGGGACATGAGGGAACAGGCTACCAAGTAGCACACAAATACTAATACTGTATGTGGCTAATGCAGTACGTCACTTGCAACAAATACTGACAATTACCGATGATCATCTATCACCTAAAATGCAACCATTACAAAACAATATTAAATGGGCTGCATACATAAAAAATCAATAATGCAGCAGTAACTTTGAGTTTCCATTAAATGCAAACTGCTTTCAGGTTTAATCTGGTGGTATTTTGGTCCAGCCTGTGGAGGTTAGTGCGAAATAACCCGCCATCTCATTAAAACAGCATTAGCATCAAAAGATGACCTTTAGAAAAGGCCTCCAGTTGTGTGACTAAGAGAGGTCTGAGAAATGACATGTTATTACATTGGAACGCTTGTGAATCGGCTAGCTAGCCCACTGTACGAACACTGACATCAGCGTAGTGCCATACTCCCATGTGGAGACTTTTTATCATTTTTGAAATTATATGGCTATAATATGAGGAATCCCAAAAAATAACACCTCATTATCCTTTAAATCAGTGTTTGCCACATGCGCTGAATACAACAGGTGTAGATCTTACAGTGAAATGCTTACTTACAGGCTCTAACCAATAGTGGAAAAAAGGTCAACAATAGGTAGGTAAAGAAATAAAACAATAGTAAAAAGACAGGTGATATACAGTAGCGAGGCTATAAAAGTAGCGAGGCTACATACAGACACCGGTTAGTCAGGCTGATTGAGGCATAACATGTAGTTATGGTTATAGTGACTATGCATATATGATGACCAGAGAGTAGCAGCAGCGTAAAAAGAGGGGTTGGGGGGGCACACAATGCAAATAGTCCGGGTAGCCATTTGATTAGGAGTCTTATGGCTAGGGGGTAAAAACTGTTGAGAAGCCTTTTTGTCCTAGACTTGGCACTCCGGTACCGCTTGCCAAGCGGTAGTAGAGAGGACAGTATGACTTGGGTGGCTGGGGTCTTTGACAATTTTGAGGGCCTTCCTCTGACACCACCTGGTGTAGAGGTCCTGGATGGCAGGCAGCTTAGCCCCAGTGATGTACTGGGCCACTACCCTCTGTAGTGCCTTGCGGTCAGAGGCCGAGCAATTGCCGTACCAGGTAGTGATGCAACCAGTACCAGGTAGTGATGCTCTCGATGTTGCAGCTGTAGAACCTTTTGAAGATCTGAGGACCCATGCCAAATCATTTTTAGTTTCCTGATGGGGAATAGGCTTTGTCGTGCCCTCTTCACGACTGTCGTGGTGTGTTTGGACCATTCTAGTTTGTTGTTGATGTGGACACCAAGGAACTTGAAGCTCTCAACCTGCTCCACTACAGCCCCGTCGATGAGAATGGGGGCGTGCTCGGTCCTCCTTTTCCGATAGTCCACAATAATCTCCTTAGTCTTGGTTACGTTCAGGGATATGTTGTTATTCTAGCACCACCCGGCCAGGTCTCTGACTTCCTCCCTATAGGCTGTCTCGTCGTTGTCGGTGATGAGGCCTACCACTGTTGTGTCGTCTGCAAACGTAATGATGGTGTTGGAGTCATGCCTGGCCATGCAGTCGTGGGTGAACAGGGAGTACAGGAGGGGACTGAGCACACACCCATGGGGAGCTCCAGTATTGAGGATCAGCATGGCAGATGTGTTGCTACCTACACTCACCACCTGGGGGCGGCCCGTCAGGAAGTGGAGGATCCAGTTGCAGAGGGAGGTGTTTAGTCCCAGGATCCTTAGCTTAGTGATGAACTTTGAGGGTACTATGGTGTTGAACGCTGAGCTGTAGTCAATGAATAGCATTCTCATATAAGTGTTCCTTTTGTCCAGGTGGGAAGTGTGGAGTGCAATAGGGATTGCATCATCTGTGGATCTGTTTGGGCAGTATGCAAATTGGAGTGGGTCTAGGGTTTCTGGAATAATGGTGTTGATGTGAGCCATTACCAACCTTTCAAAGCACTTCATGGCTATGGACGTGAGTGCTTTGGGTCTGTAGTCATTTAGGCAGGTTGCCTTTGTGTTCTTGGGCACAGGGACTATGGTGGTATGCTTGAAGCATGTTTGTATTACAGACTCAATCAGGGAAATGTTGAAAATGCCAGTGATGACACCTACCAGTTGGTCAGCACATGCCAGGAACACACGTCCTGGTAATCCATCTGGTCACGCAGATTTGTGTATGTTGACCTGTTTAAAGATCTTAATCACGTCAGCTACAGAGAGCGTGATCACACAGTCATCCGGAACAGCTGATGCTCTCATGCATGCTTTGGTGTTGCTTGCCTCGAAGCGAGCATAGAAGTGATTTAGCTTGTCTGGTAGGCTCGTGTCACTGGGCAGCTCGCGGCTGTGCATCCCTTTGTAGTCTGTGATAGTTTGCAAGCCCTGCCACATAAGACGAGCATCGGAGCCGGTGTAGTATGATTCAATCTTAGCCCTGTATTGACACTTTGCCTGTTTGATGGTTCGTCGCAGGGCACAGCAGGATTTCTTGTAAGCTTCCGGGTTAGAGTCCCGCACCTTGAAAGCGGCAGTTCTACCCTTTAGCTCAGTGCGAATATTGCCTGTAATCCATGGCTTCTGGTTGGGGTATGTACAGTACGTACAGTCACTGTGGGGACGACGTCCTCGATGCACTTATTGATAAATCCAGTGACTGATGTGGTGTACTCCTCCATGCCATCTGAAGAATCACGGAACATGTCCCAGTCTGATAGCAAAACAGTCCTGTAGTTTAGCATCTGCTTCATCTGACCACTTTTTAATAGACCGAGATACTTTATTCATATTTACTCATGTTAAGTGTTGGGGTTTGACCCAGTCTTTCAATCACGCATGCTCACACACCTGAGAATAAACAACCTATGAGAAACACTGTAATGGAAGCTGTAATGTAACTACTCTTCATTACCTGCATGGAAATAGGGAGTTCCCTAATTAACACTAGCCTACTTTAGTTAACCCAGAGGTGACCGAAGTGAGGGCAGCACCCAACGTTCTAGCCCTTAGCTAGCCCGTGTCAGTGTGTTGGTGACAGAAAGCCAATACACACATGCACCACTATTAGCAGGCAACACACGTGTGGGGCTCTAAGCCAAATCATTTAAAGAGAACTGTTGAAGTGCAGAGAGCCAGTGATGACTGCATGGGAAACGTGCTGCTGCAGGCTGCTGTGTTGTGTTGGAATTATTCCAGCTCACCTCTGTTTATTGGCATATTACATGGCCCTGCCATCTCTCATGGAGGCTGGAAAGTCCCCAGCCAGCCACAGCAGCAGATCCCATCTCACTAATGCTGTTGCACAACTCTCAATCACTTTAATAAAGTTTTATTGCTGCCGGAACGCCAAGGCTGAGGCACTCTGCGCATGAGACATTATGTCACATCCACTGAGACCTTACCATAAGAGGGATGTCCCAGGAAGCGGCAGGCAGCTGTCCGACATTAGAGAATCGTTTAAATACTGTCTGAGGACCCTCAAACAATAAATTATATTCATAAAGGTTACATAGAGCCATTGCACTTAGACCTCAGTGCTAATGCATAATCTGGGTAGCTCTCCAGGCAATCCAGGCAATCTCGCCACACATTTCCAATGCAGGGTTCAGTCTCTCATCTATAGAGGTCTCATGCTTTGCAATCTATCTCAGTCTCTCAAATCATGTCAAAGGGCAGGAGGTAAAAATGCTATATTTTGTCACCTCTAAACTGTTCTGGCCCTAAACTGTTCTGGTTGTCAGTAGTTTTTTTATACACAATTCTGTTATTGGCTGGAACGGGTGCCAATCACTGTCCAGTAAAAATCTCCCTTTTAAAAGTTAATATTATGTTAAATAAATACCCAAATAATGTTGTTGACTCATCCTATACTCGTATTTGTGGCCAAAGCATTCATTGGGGAAAAAACACTTAAAAAAAAAACACCTTAAAAACAGTAAAGACAGTTTAAAAAATGCTTGCTATTTCCTCATTGAATATGATGTCATTCTCCTGAGGAGAATGAGCTGGCCAATCAGCAGTCTAGAGGAGGATGAGCTGGCCAATCAGCAGTCTAGTCGAGAATGAGCTGACCAATCAGCAGTCTAGAGGAGGATGAGCTGGCCAATCAGCAGCCTACTCACATGAATCTTTTTTTTGAATGGGAAATGCCCACACCACTCTGTTGTTGGGGAACGTCCACACCATTCCAACACAGAAGAGCTGCATTTTAACATACTTAATAAAACAAATTTGGAAGGAAAACTATTTTGCTCATATTGTAAATATGTATAGGTAATATTTTATAGAAATCTGGAAATACTATGCTCATTTGAGACCACTCTTTCAAAGTCACTGAGATCTCTTTCTTTTAGATATGGTAGCCAGAATAATGAGCATCCCACTTTCAATATACACAATATACAATATACATGACCAAAAGTATGTGGACACCTGCTCGTCAAACATCTCATTCCAAAATCATGGGCAGTAATATGGAGTTGGTCCCCCCTTTGCTGCTATAACATCCTCCACTCTTCTGGGAAGGCTTCCACTAGATGTTGGAACATTGCTGCAGGGACTTGGTTCTATTCAGCCACAAGAGCATTAGTGAGGTCGGCACTGATGTTGGGCAATTAGGCCTGGCTCGCAGTCTGCGTTCCAATTCATTTCAAATGTGTTCAATGGGGTTGAGGTCAGGTCTCTGTGCAGGCCAGTCAAGTTCTTCCACACCAATCTCAACAAACCATTTCTGTATGGACCTTGCTTTGTGCATGGGGGCATTGTCATGCTGAAACAGGAAAGGGCCTTCACCAAACTGTTGCCACAAAGTTGGAAGCACAGAATCGTCTAGAATGTCATTGTATGCTGTAACATAAACATTTCCCTTCACTGAAACTAAGGGCCTAGCCAGAACCATGAAAAACAGCCCCAGACCATTATTCCTCCTCCACCAAACTTTCCAGCTGACACTATGCATTGTGGCAGGTAGCTTTATCCTGGCATCCGCCAACCCCAGATTCGTCCATCGGACTGCCAGATGGTGAAGCGTGATTCATCACTCCAGAGAACGAATTTCCACTGCTCCAGAATCCAATGGCGGCGAGCTTTATACCACTCCAGCTGACACATGGCATCACACATGGTGATCTTAGGCTTGTGTGCGGCTGCTCGGCCATGGAAACCCATTTCATGAAACTCCAGACGAACAGTCCTTGGGCTGACGTTGCTTCTAGAGGAAATTTGCAGCTCAATAGTGAGTGTTGCTACCGAGGACAGACGATTTTTACGCACTACAGTACCCGGCGGTCCCATTCTGTGAGCATGTGTGGCATACCACTTTGCGGCTGAGCCGTTGTTGCTCCTAGACGGTGGCACTTCACAGTAATAGCACTTACAGTCGATCGAAAAAGCTCTAGCAGGGCAGAACTTTTATGAGCTGACTTGTTGGAAAGGTGGCATCCTATGAGGGTGCCATGTGGAAAGTCACTGAGCTCTTCAGTAAGGCCATTCTACTGCCAATGTTTGTCTATAGAGATTGCATGGCGGTGTGCTTGAATTTATAAACTTGTCAACAACATGTGTGGCTGAAATAGAATCCACTAACTTTAAGGGATGTCCATATACTTCTTGTTGTTTACTTTGTATCCTTCCTTTACTCAAGTGTTTCCTTTATTTTGGCAGTTACCTGTAGCTTGATCCTTTCAGACTCCCATTACTAAAGTAAGTATTGAGTGAAACACAGCAGCACTGAGAACACAGGGTGGATTATGGGCTGTTATTATGTAGGTTGACTTTACAGAGCAGATAGCATTCATGCTTCCAGCCCTAGCCCTGAAGGCCTCCATCCCTCCATCAGTACCCAGCAGCTGGGTGAATTGCTGTGAGCGGTCTGAGCAGGCCTGTTATTATTAGACATTTGCATATGAAATCACCACAAATACCTTGTAGTGACCTACACTGTTACTGAGTCACAATATCAGGAAACAAGAGATTGAGTAGACTACAGCCTCTCTGACTTCAGACTGGGCACGCAGTCGTTGAATCAATGCTGTTTCCACATCATTTCAATGAAATGACATTGAACCAACGTGTGATAGATGTTGAATTGAAGTCTATGACCAGTGTGTTATCACAGCACAAGAAAAGGGTACACTATCAAACAATGATGTGCTACAACCTCTGACTCATTTTCATTCAATGTAGGACAATAAAAAACCTATGTTGGAAATCTGAATCTGAATAGTCTGTATCTTATTTGAGCTAAAACCCATTCAAAACAATAAGACCTGTTTTCTCTAGACAAGCAACACAACTAGTCTGAGGATGGATAATACAACAGTTTAGTGAACAAATTGCGATCAACCTTCATCAGTCATTGCCTCTGCTACGTGCCTATGGGGTTAACCTATTCTGAATAATCCTAGAGAAATTACACCTGCTCAACATGGTATTGGGGATTACAGAGAATATGGCATATTCTATGACAGAGTCCTTTTAAACATGCATAGCAAATATGAGAGTCTGCTAAATACACATATAATCAAATGTAATTAACATATTTTGCAGTCTTACCTCTGTTTCATGTGTCATGGGGTTAAATCCACACAGGTTGCAGACAATGTTCTTGCATTCTGTGCAGGTGTTGTAGTTGGGAAGGTCTTTGGAGCCCTTGTTGAGTTCCACCTTGCAGAGTGGACAGGTAGATTGGCCTGCTTTGGGAGCTGGTTGGGAGGATGCTGCTCCCATTGGAGGTGCTGATTGGGGTTTGTCCATGTTGGCATGTACTGATGGGGGGACATTGGCCTTCTGGGGATGCGCTGCTTTCTTCTCCTCTGCTTTCTGAGCAGCAGGTAGTTTGGTCTCCTTTGCAGGGGGCATCTTGGAGGAGGTCTGGGCCAGTGCAGACATCTTGGGGGAAGCTGGCGGTGTGGTGCGGGGCTCGTCCTGAACAACTGATGTTATCAAAGTGGAGGCAGAGCTGAAGATGGACGAGCCAAAGCCAAACATCTTCCCAGACACTGACTCTTCAGGCTTTGAGGAGGCAGACTGAGATTTGGGACCTCCAAAGCCAAATAAGCCTCCTGATTCCTGCTTGGGGGGTTGCTTTGTGGCTGGGAAGGCACTACTCTCCCTACGCCCAGGGCTGGGCTGCTGTGGGGGTTTATGAGGTTCTGATGTTCTCCGATTCTCCAGTGGAGCCTTCTGAGCAGGCACTGGGCTTGCCGGATTTTGAGTGTCTGCTGCTGTAGCAGCTTCAACTATTGATATATCAGGCTCTGATTTTGGTGCCTCTGCTGAGGGCTGTCCTTGTTGTTGTAGAGTCTTCTGTTGTGGAGGTTGTTGGACAAGTGTTGGAGTCGGTCTGTCCACTGGCTTCTGGTCCTGCTGGCAAACCACTGTCGGGGATACCTCCTTCTTCTGTGACGAGCCTGCTGCTGGGGTCTCTTTCACTAAAGCAGGAGTCATAGACACCTTGGGGGAAGCTGGAGGTGTGGTGCGGTGCTCATCCTGAACAGCTGAGGTGATCAAAGTGGATGCAGAGCTGAAGATAGAGGAGCCAAAGCCAAGCATCTTACCAGACACTGAGTCTTCAGGCTTTGACTGAGCAGGCTGAGATTTAGCACCACCAAAGCCAAAGAAGCCTCCTGACTCCTGCTTGGGGGGCTGGGCCTGTGGCGGTGGTACAGATTTTGCATAAGAGGCTCCACCTTTTGGAAGCTGTTGTTGAGGCTTCCCAGGCTCTCCTTTCGGTGTCCCTGATAGAGGCTGACGTTGTTGCTCTTGTTGTTGTGGAGTCTCTTGGTGTGGAGGGTGTTGGACAGGGGTTGGAGTTGATTTGTCCACTGGCGTTTTGTCCTGCTGTGAAGCCACTGCTGGAGATAATTCCTTCTTTGGTGACCCTGGTGCTGGGTTCTTCTTCTCTTTCTCTGAAGCAGGAGTCATTGGCTCATTTAGGGGAGCAGTTTCGAGGTCTGGCTTTGGAGCTTGCTGGGGCTGTACTTGATGGGATGCCTTTGAAGCAGGCTGTTGCAGTGGAGGAGTTTGCTTTTCTGGCTGCTGTACAGGTGTAGCAGCTCCACTGGTTTTGGGTGTGGCTGGAATTGGTTGGTCCACTGGTTTCTGTACAATTATAGGTTCTTGATTCTCCTTCTCAGCCAGAGCAGGTGAAGCTTGTTTATTTTGTGAGGATCCTAGTGGTGGGGTCTCCTCCTTTTTGTCTGCATTTGGTGCTGGGGTTCCAGCGGGAATTGGTGTCTCCTGAGGTACAGTGGGTGGAGTGATCTCTTGTTGGCCAGCCGCAGGTACTGGGATCTCCTCCTTCTGGGGTTTAGCTGGAGCTGGAGTCGGCTTTGGAGATGCAGCAGGTGTGACAATCTCCTTTTGAAGTGCAACAGGTGTAGAGACTATGCTGGGCAACGGTTGGGATTTCATCATGGGAGGTCCTGGGGGTTCCACTGCTCCAAGTGCTCTCTGCATCTGGCAGGTCAGGCAGAGCCATTCCTTCACCTGAAATAAAATAACAGTGTTGAAAAAAAAATTACTAAAAATAATAATAACATTAATAATATATCTCATCTTAGTTGCTATTTAAATACTGCAAACTACCTGTGACAAACATAAAAAACAACTGTCTTATGCTCTAAATCTAAAGATGCTAAAAAAATTATCTTAATTATATCACAGCGTATTAATAAAATTCCTTAAGATCTAAAATTAGATCACAACATCTATATAGAGTGTCTTCATAGACCTAAAATCCTCATGGTTTTTCCTCTCATTGTTTGTGAACCTAAATTTTAAAGCCTGATGTATATTCTAAGGATGTGAATATTTCCTTTTCAAGACGATTCGATAGGTATCTAGCTAGACACATGGGCTCCGATGAGATACATTTTAGTTTGAAACAATTTGATGCAATTGGGTTCGCTGGAAAAGATTCAATGAGTTAACAATTGTTGCATACACACATTCATTTTAAATTCTAAATTCAAATTGTCTGCTGATGTAATGCTGGGCTCTGTCGAAGCAGACTCCTCTCTCTCTCTCTGTGTGTGTGTGTGTGTGTGTGTGTGTGTGTGTGTGTGTGTGTCTGTGTGTGTGTGTGTGCGTGCGTGTGTGCGCGTGTGTGTGTGCGTGTGTGCGTGTGTGTGCGTGTGCGTGTGTGAGAGGGAGAGTGTGTGTGTGTGTGTGTGCGTGCAAGTGTTTTAAAATTCTGTATACCTATGTTCTATGTACTATGAAAGCATTTGACCTGAGCCATAAGGGAGACTAGGCATATACCACCCCACTACCACTATCAGCGGGGCAATGAAGCATGTTTTTTGTCCCTCCACTTTGGTTCTGAAGTCAACATCACCCACTGATTAACTTGGAATTATTGCAGATTAAGTGTTTGAGCTAGTCATGTATTAATATTGACTGTAAAAAAGAATTGCTGTGGCAAAGCCAATGAATATGTAGCACAACTTTGGATTTCACCCCCATCTCAAAACCAGATGGTTTTGACTGTTTGGAAGTTTTTACTGAGTGAGCTTCTCTGCACGCTAAGGGCATGCCTCACAAAAGGGATTGGTGGCCTCGTTATGAAATTATCAACTTTACCATGTAAACTCAGCAAAAAAAGAAACGTCCTCTCTATGAACTGTGTTTATATTCAGCAAACTTAACATGTGTAAATATTTGTATGTACATAACAAGAATCAACAACTGAGACATAAACTGAACAAGTTTACAGAAATGGAACTAACAGAAATGGAATAATGTGTCCCTGAACAAAGCGGGGGGGGGTCAAAATCAAAAGTAATAGTCAGTGTCTGGTGTGGCCACCAGCTGCATTAAGTACGGCAGTGGATCTCCTCCTCATGGACTGCACCAGATTTGCCCGTTCTGCTGTGAGATGTTACCCCACTCTTCCACCAAGGCACCTGCAAGTTCCCGGACATTTCTGGGGGGAATGGCCCTAGCCCTCAACCTCCGATCCAACAGGTCCCAGACGTGCTCAATGGGATTGAGATCCGGGATCTTCGCTGGCCATGGCAGAACACTGATGTTCATGTCTTGCAGGAAATCACGCATAGAACAAGCAGTATGGCTGGAGCCATTGTCATGCTGGAGGGTAATGTCAGGATGAGCCTGCAGGAAGGGTACCACATGAGGGAGGAGGATGTCTTCCCTGTAACACACAGTGTTGAGATTGCCTGCAATGACAACAAGCTCAGTCCGATCATGCTGTGACACACCGCCCCAGACCATGACGGACCCTCCACCTCCAAATCGATCCCGCTCCAGAGTACGGGCCTTGGTGTAACGCTCGTTCCTTCGACGATAAACTCAAATCCGACCATCTCTGCCATAAATCCCTGCAGATTATCAATACCATAGTGCTCGAGTCATTCCACATTCATTTTATTATATGAGACAAAACTGCGACTCGTCAGTGAAGAGCACTTTTTGCCAGTCCTGTCTGGTCCAGCGACGTTGGGTTTGTGCCCATAGGTAACGTTGCCGGTGATGTCTGGTGAGGAACTGCCTTACAACAGGCCTACAAGCCCTCAGTCCAGCCTCTCTCAGAATATTGAGGACTGTCAGAGCGCTGATGGAGGGATTGTGTGTTCCTGGTGTAACCCGGGCAGTTGTTGTTGCCATCCTGTACCTGTCCCTCAGGCGTGATGTTCGGATATACCGATCCTGCGCAGGTGTTGTTACACGTGGTATGCCACTGCGAGGATGATCAGCTCTCCGTCCTGTCTCCCTGTAGCACTGTCTTAGGCGTCTCACAGTACGGACATTGCAATTTACTGCCCTGGCCACATCTGCAGTCCTCATGCCTCCTTGCAGCATGCCTAAGGCACGTTCACGCAGATGAGCAGGGACCCTGGGCATCTTTCTTTTGGTGTTTTTCAGAGTCAGTAGAAAGGCCTCTTAGTGTCCTAAGTTTTTATAACGGTGACCTTGATTGCCTACCGCCTGTAAGCTGTTAGTGTATTAATGAACGTTCCACAGGTGCATGTTCTTAAATTGTTCATGGTTAATTGAACAAGCATGGGAAACAGTGTTCAAACCCTTTACAATGAAGATCTGTGAAGTTATTTGGATTTTTACAAATTATCTTTGAAAGACAGGGTCCTGAAAAAGGGACGTTTCTGTTTTTGCTGAGTTTAAATCTAAAAATGACCATACTGATTGTTTAAAGTAAAACAACCAAAACAAAGCTGGGCAGAGTGTGCAGTTTAAATAGGCTACTAACATTGCCTGGGGTTGTTTGGCATGCAAAATTACTTGTCGATCAATGACTGTCAACACACTTACATGCAGTTCCACACTGAACAAGAGAGGACGCATCAGTTGTTACAAGATAAGAGATATTTTCCGACGGTAGAAAGAATGTAATATGAGCAAAAAATACTCGTGAACCATGAATTCATAACTTTAGAATCTATTTTTTGAACGATGCATGCTACATTTGGATTGGTTTGGGATCCGTGGACTGATGCACTTGCATCTTGAACATGGAATCAGGGGCCGATGCGTTTCGGTGAATGTTACATCCCTAGCATATTCTGTAGAATATGGGAGCCAAGATGTACTCCAAACCCCTTCAGACAAAAGTCATGCACCGAACAATATGTTAAATGTGATCAGTAGCAGATTAACATGAATGTCAAAACCTTGCCAAGATACTCAAAGACAATGCTGTCAGATTACAATTGGTTTCCAGGAAGATCATAAACCAACATTAGATATTTTTTGAGGAAAGACAATATTAATAACAAGAACTCCTTCAAAGCATCTTGTTAACCTTTCTTACACCTCCCATGAAAGACTGGCGACTATAAACATTGTATATGTATAGTTACTATCATTAACCAATTGTTCAAAAAAAAAAAGCACAACAGTTATTTTAGAGAAGCCTAACTAATTTGATGAAACATATACTATATACTTACTGTTTCATGTGGCATGGGGTTAAATCCACAGAGGTTGCAGACAGTGTTCTTGCATTCTGTGCAGGTGTTGTAGTTGGGAGGGTCCTTGGAGCCCTTGTTGAGTTCCACCTTGCAGAGTGGACAGGTAGATTGGCCTGCTTTGGGTGCTGGTTGGGAGGATGCTGTACCCTTAAGAGGAGCTGATGGGGGTTTGTCCACTTTGGCATGTACTGATGGGGGGACATTGGCCTTCTGGGGATGCGCTGCTTTCATCTCCTCTGCATTCTGAGCAGCAGGTAGTTTGGTCTCCTTTGCAGGGGGCATCTTGGGGGAGGTCTGGGCCAGTGCAGACATCTTGGGGGAAGCTGGCGGTGTGGTGCGGGGCTCGTCCTGAACAACTGATGTTATCAAAGTGGAGGCAGAGCTGAAGATGGACGAGCCAAAGCCAAACATCTTCCCAGACACTGACTCTTCAGGCTTTGAGGAGGCAGACTGAGATTTGGGACCTCCAAAGCCAAGTAAGCCTCCTGATTCCTGCTTGGGGGGTTGCTTTGTGGCTGGGAAGGCACTACTCTCCCTACGCCCAGGGCTGGGCTGCTGTGGGGGTTTATGAGGTTCTGATGTTCTCCGATTCTCCAGTGGCGCCTTCTGAGCAGGCACTGGGCTTGCCGGATTTTGAGTGTCTGCTGCTGTAGCAGCTTCAACTATTGATATATCAGGCTCTGATTTTGGTGCCTCTGCTGAGGGCTGTCCTTGTTGTTGTAGAGTCTTCTGTTGTGGAGGTTGTTGGACAAGTGTTGGAGTCGGTCTGTCCACTGGCTTCTGGTCCTGCTGGCAAACCACTGTCGGGGATACCTCCTTCTTCTGTGACGAGCCTGCTGCTGGGGTCTCTTTCACTAAAGCAGGAGTCATAGACACCTTGGGGGAAGCTGGAGGTGTGGTGCGGTGCTCATCCTGAACAGCTGAGGTGATCAAAGTGGATGCAGAGCTGAAGATAGAGGAGCCAAAGCCAAGCATCTTACCAGACACTGAGTCTTCAGGCTTTGACTGAGCAGGCTGAGATTTAGCCCCACCAAAGCCAAAGAAGCCTCCTGACTCCTGCTTGAGGGGCTGGGCCTGTGGCGGTGGTACAGATTTTGCATAAGAGGCTCCACCTTTTGGAAGCTGTTGTTGAGGCTTCCCAGGCTCTCCTTTCGGTGTCCCTGATAGAGGCTGACGTTGTTGCTCTTGTTGTTGTGGAGTCTCTTGGTGTGGAGGGTGTTGGACAGGGGTTGGAGTTGATTTGTCCACTGGCATTTTGTCCTGCTGTGAAGCCACTGCTGGAGATAATTCCTTCTGTGGTGACCCTGGTGCTGGGTTCTTCATCTCTTTCTCTGAAGCAGGAGTCATTGGCTCATTTAGGGGAGCAGTTTCGAGGTCTGGCTTTGGAGCTTGCTGGGGCTGTACTTGTTGGGATGCCTTTGAAGCAGGCTGTTGCAGTGGAGGAGTTTGCTTTTCTGGCTGCTGTACAGGTGTAGCAGCTCCACTGGTTTTGGGTGTGGCTGGAATTGGTTGGTCCACTGGTTTCTGTACAATTATAGGTTCTTGATTCTCCTTCTCAGCCAGAGCAGGTGAAGCTTGTTTCTTTTGTGAGGATCCTAGTGGTGGGGTCTCCTCCTTTTTGTCTGCATTTGGTGCTGGGGTTCCAGCGGGAATTGGTGTCTCCTGAAGTACAGTGGGTGGAGTGATCTCTTGTTGGCCAGCCGCAGGTACTGGGATCTCTTCCTTCTGGGGTTTAGCTGGAGCTGGAGTCGGCTTTGGAGATGCAGCAGGTGTGACAATCTCCTTTTGAAGTGCAACAGGTGTAGAGACTATGCTGGGCAACGGTTGGGATTTCATCATGGGAGGTCCTGGGGGTTCCACTGCTCCAAGTGCTCTCTGCATCTGGCAGGTCAGACAGAGCCATTCCTTCACCTGAAATAAAATAACAGTGTTGATAAAAAAATAACTAAAAATAATAATAACATTAATAATATATCTCATCTTAGTTGCTATTTAAATACTGCATACTACCTGTGACAAACATACAAAACAACTGTCTTATGCTCTAAATCTAAAGACGCTAAAAAAATTATCATAATTATATCACAGCGTATTAATACAATTCCTTAAGATCTAAAATTAGATCACAACATCTATATAGAGTGTCTTCATAGACCTAAAATCCTCATGGTTTTTCCTCTCATTGTTTGTGAACCTAAATTTTAAAGCCTGATGCATATTCGATAGGTATCTAGCTAGACACATGGGCTCCGATGAGATACATTTTAGTTTGAAACAATTTGATGCAATTGGGTTCGCTGGAAAAGATTCAATGAGTTAACAATTGTTGCATACACACATTCATTTTAAATTCTAAATTCAAATTGTCTGCTGATGTAATGCTGGGCTCTGTCGAAGCAGACTCCTCTCTCTCTCTCTGTGTGTGTGTGTGTGCGTGCGTGCGTGCGTGTGTGTGTGTGTGTGTGTGTGTGCGTGTTTGTGTGTGTGTGTGTGTGAGAGGGAGAGTGTGTGTGTGTGTGTGCGTGCAAGTGTTTTTAAATTCTGTATACCTATGTTCTATGTACTATGAAGGCATCTGACCTCAGCCATAAGGGAGACTAGGCATATACCACCCCACTACCACTATCAGCGGGGCAATGAAGCATGTTTTTTGTCCCTCCACTTTGGTTCTGAAATCAACATCACCCACTGATTAACTTGGAATTATTGCAGATTAAGTGTTTGAGCTAGTCATGTATTAATATTGACTGTAAAAAAGAATTGCTGTGGCAAAGCCAATGAATATGTAGCACAACTTTGGATTTCACCCCCATCTCAAAACCAGATGGTTTTGACTGTTTGGAAGTTTTTACTGAGTGAGCTTCTCTTCACGCTAAGGGCATGCCTCGCAAAAGGGATTGGTGGCCTCGTTATGAAATTATCAACTTTACCATGTAAACTCAGCAAAAAAAGAAACGTCCTCTCTATGAACTGTGTTTATATTCAGCAAACTTAACATGTGTAAATATTTGTATCTACATAACAAGAATCAACAACTGAGACATAAACTGAACAAGTTTACAGAAATGGAACTAACAGAAATGGAATAATGTGTCCCTGAACAAAGGGAGGGGGGGGGGGGGGGGGTCAAAATCAAAAGTAATAGTCAGTGTCTGGTGTGGCCACCAGCTGCATTAAGTACGGCAGTGGATCTCCTCCTCATGGACTGCACCAGATTTGCACGTTCTGCTGTGAGATGTTACCCCACTCTTCCACCAAGGCACCTGCAAGTTCCCGGACATTTCTGGGGGGAATGGCCCTAGACCTCACCCTCCGATCCAACAGGTCCCAGACGTGCTCAATGGGATTGAGATCCGGGATCTTCGCTGGCCATGGCAGAACACTGATGTTCATGTCTTGCAGGAAATCACGCATAGAACAAGCAGTATGGCTGGAGCCATTGTCATGCTGGAGGGTAATGTCAGGATGAGCCTGCAGGAAGGGTACCACATGAGGGAGGAGGATGTCTTCCCTGTAACGCACAGTGTTGAGATTGCCTGCAATGACAACAAGCTCAGTCCGATCATGCTGTGACACACCGCCCCAGACCATGACGGACCCTCCACCTCCAAATCGATCCCGCTCCAGAGTACGGGCCTTGGTGTAACGCTCGTTCCTTCGACGATAAACTCAAATCCGACCATCTCTGCCATAAATCCCTGCAGATCATCAATACCATAGTGCTCGAGTCATTCCACATTAATTTTATTATATGAGACAAAACTGTGACTCGTCAGTGAAGAGCACTTTTTGCCAGTCCTGTCTGGTCCAGCGACGCTGGGTTTGTGCCCATAGGTAACGTTGTTGACGGTGATGTCTGGTGAGGAACTGCCTTACAACAGGCCTACAAGCCCTCAGTTCAGCCTCTCTCAGAATATTGAGGACTGTCAGAGCGCTGATGGAGGGATTGTGCGTTCCTGGTGTAACCCGGGCAGTTGTTGTTGCCATCCTGTACCTGTCCCTCAGGCGTGATGTTCGGATATACCGATCCTGCGCAGGTGTTGTTACACGTGGTATGCCACTGCGAGGATGATCAGCTCTCCGTCCTGTCTCCCTGTAGCACTGTCTTAGGCGTCTCACAGTACGGACATTGCAATTTATTGCCCTGGCCACATCTGCAGTCCTCATGCCTCCTTGCAGCATGCCTAAGGCACGTTCACGCAGATGAGCAGGGACCCTGGGCATCTTTCTTGTGGTGTTTTTCAGAGTCAGTAGAAAGGCCTCTTAGTGTCCTAAGTTTTTATAACGGTGACCTTGATTGCCTACCGCCTGTAAGCTGTTAGTGTATTAATGAACGTTCCACAGGTGCATGTTCATAAATTGTTCATGGTTCATTGAACAAGCATGGGAAACAGTGTTCAAACCCTTTACAATGAAGATCTGTGAAGTTATTTGGATTTTTACAAATTATCTTTGAAAGACAGGGTCCTGAAAAAGGGACGTTTCTGTTTTTGCTGAGTTTAAATCTAAAAATGACCATACTGATTGTTTAAAGTAAAACAACCAAAACAAAGCTGGGCAGAGTGTGCAGTTTAAATAGGCTACTAACATTGCCTGGGGTTGTTTGGCATGCAAAATTACTTGTCGATCAATGACTGTCAACACACTTACATGCAGTTCCACACTGAACAAGAGAGGACGCATCAGTTGTTACAAGATAAGAGATATTTTCCGACGGTAGAAAGAATGTAATATGAGCAAAAAATACTCGTGAACCATGAATTCATAACTTTAGAATCTATTTTTTGAACGATGCATGCTACATTTGGATTGGTTTGGGATCCGTGGACTGATGCACTTGCATCTTGAACATGGAATCAGGGGCCGATGCGTTTCGGTGAATGTTACATCCCTAGCATATTCTGTAGAATATGGGAGCCACGATGTACTCCAAACCCCTTCAGACAAAAGTCATGCACCGAACAATATGTTAAATGTGATCAGTAGCAGATTAACATGAATGTCAAAACCTTGCCAAGATACTCAAAGACAATGCTGTCAGATTACAATTGGTTTCCAGGAAGATCATCAACCAACATTAGATATTTTTTGAGGAAAGACAATATTAATAACAAGAACTCCATCAAAGCATCTTGTTAACCTTTCTTACACCTCCCATGAAAGACAAGACTGGCGACTATAAACATTGTATATGTATAGTTACTATCATTAACCAATTGTTCTAAAAAAAAAGCACAACAGTTATTTTAGAGAAGCCTAACTAATTTGATGAAACATATACTATATACTTACTGTTTCATGTGGCATGGGGTTAAATCCACAGAGGTTGCAGACAGTGTTCTTGCATTCTGTGCAGGTGTTGTAGTTGGGAGGGTCCTTGGAGCCCTTGTTGAGTTCCACCTTGCAGAGTGGACAGGTAGATTGGCCTGCTTTGGGTGCTGGTTGGGAGGATGCTGTACCCTTTGGAGGAGCTGATGGGGATTTGTCCACTTTGGCATGTACTGATGGGGGGACATTGGCCTTCTGGGGATGCGCTGCTTTCTTCTCCTCTGCTTTCTGAGCAGCAGGTAGTTTGGTCTCCTTTGCAGGGGGCATCTTGGGGGAGGTCTGGGCCAGTGCAGACATCTTGGGGGAAGCTGGCGGTGTGGTGCGGGGCTCGTCCTGAACAACTGATGTTATCAAAGTGGAGGCAGAGCTGAAGATGGACGAGCCAAAGCCAAACATCTTCCCAGACACTGACTCTTCAGGCTTTGAGGAGGCAGACTGAGATTTGGGACCTCCAAAGCCAAATAAGCCTCCTGATTCCTGCTTGGGGGGTTGCTTTGTGGCTGGGAAGGCACTACTCTCCCTACGCCCAGGGCTGGGCTGCTGTGGGGGTTTATGAGGTTCTGATGTTCTCCGATTCTCCAGTGGAGCCTTCTGAGCAGGCACTGGGCTTGCCGGATTTTGAGTGTCTGCTGCTGTAGCAGCTTCAACTATTGATATATCAGGCTCTGATTTTGGTGCCTCTGCTGAGGGCTGTCCTTGTTGTTGTAGAGTCTTCTGTTGTGGAGGTTGTTGGACAAGTGTTGGAGTCGGTCTGTCCACTGGCTTCTGGTCCTGCTGGCAAACCACTGTCGGGGATACCTCCTTCTTCTGTGACGAGCCTGCTGCTGGGGTCTCTTTCACTAAAGCAGGAGTCATAGACACCTTGGGGGAAGCTGGAGGTGTGGTGCGGTGCTCATCCTGAACAGCTGAGGTGATCAAAGTGGATGCAGAGCTGAAGATAGAGGAGCCAAAGCCAAGCATCTTCCCAGACACTGAGTCTTCAGGCTTTGACTGAGCAGGCTGAGATTTAGCCCCACCAAAGCCAAAGAAGCCTCCTGACTCCTGCTTGGGGGGCTGGGCCTGTGGTGGTGGTACAGATTTAGCATAAGAGGCTCCACCTTTTGGAAGCTGTTGTTGAGGCTTCCCAGGCTCTCCTTTCGGTGTCCCTGATAGAGGCTGACGTTGTTGCTCGTGTTGTTGTGGAGTCTCTTGGTGTGGAGGGTGTTGGACAGGGGTTGGAGTTGATTTGTCCACTGGCGTTTTGTCCTGCTGTGAAGCCACTGCTGGAGATAATTCCTTCTGTGGTGACCCTGGTGCTGAGTTCTTCTTCTCTTTCTCTGAAGCAGGAGTCATTGGCTCATTTAGGGGAGCAGTTTCGAGGTCTGGCTTTGGAGCTTGCTGGGGCTGTACTTGTTGGGATGCCTTTGAAGCAGGCTGTTGCAGTGGAGGAGTTTGCTTTTCTGGCTGCTGTACAGGTGTAGCAGCTCCACTGGTTTTGGGTGTGGCTGGAATTGGTTGGTCCACTGGTTTCTGTACAATTATAGGTTCTTGATTCTCCTTCTCAGCCAGAGCAGGTGAAGCTTGTTTCTTTTGTGAGGATCCTAGTGGTGGGGTCTCCTCCTTTTTGTCTGCATTTGGTGCTGGGGTTCCAGCAGGAATTGGTGTCTTCTGAAGTACAGTGGGTGGAGTGATCTCTTGTCGGCCAGCCGCAGGTACTGGGATCTCTTCCTTCTGGGGTTTAGCTGGAGCTGGAGTCGGCTTTGGAGATGCAGCAGGTGTGACAATCTCCTTTTGAAGTGCAACAGGTGTAGAGACTATGCTGGGCAACGGTTGGGATTTCATCATGGGAGGTCCTGGGGGTTCCACTGCTCCGAGTGCTCTCTGCATCTGGCAGGTCAGACAGAGCCATTCCTTCACCTGAAATAAAATAACAGTGTTAAAAAAATAACTAAAAATAATAATAACATTAATAATATATATCATCTTAGTTGCTATTTAAATACTGCATACTACCTGTGACAAACATACAAAACAACTGTCTTATGCTCTAAATCTAAAGACGCTAAAAAAATTATCATAATTATATCACAGCGTATTAATACAATTCCTTAAGATCTAAAATTAGATCACAACATCTATATAGAGTGTCTTCATAGACCTAAAATCCTCATGGTTTTTCCTCTCATTGTTTGTGAACCTAAATTTTAAAGCCTGATGCATATTCGATAGGTATCTAGCTAGACACATGGGCTCCGATGAGATACATTTTAGTTTGAAACAATTTGATGCAATTGGGTTCGCTGGAAAAGATTCAATGAGTTAACAATTGTTGCATACACACATTAATTTTAAATTCTAAATTCAAATTGTCTGCTGATGTAATGCTGGGTTCTGTCGAAGCAGACTCCTCTCTCTCTCTGTGTGTGTGTGTGTGTGTGTGTGTGTGTGTGTGTGTGTGTGTGTGTGTGTGTGTGTGTGTGTGTGTGTGTGTGCGTGCGTGCGTGCGTGCGTGTGTGTGTGTGTGTGTGTGTGCGTGTTTGTGTGTGTGTTTGTGTGTGTGTGTGTGTGTGTGTGTGTGTGAGAGGGAGAGTGTGTGTGTGTGTGTGTGTGTGCAAGTGTTTTTAAATTCTGTATACCTATGTTCTATGTACTATGAAGGCATCTGACCTGAGCCATAAGGGAGACTAGGCATATACCACCCCACTACCACTATCAGCGGGGCAATGAAGCATGTTTTTTGTCCCTCCACTTTGGTTCTGAAATCAACGTCACCCACTGATTAACTTGGAATTATTGCAGATTAAGTGTTTGAGCTAGTCATGTATTAATATTGACTGTAAAAAAAAATTGCTGTGGCAAAGCCAATGAATATGTAGCACAACTTTGGATTTCACCCCCATCTCAAAACCAGATGGTTTTGACTGTTTGGAAGTTTTTACTGAGTGAGCTTCTCTTCACGCTAAGGGCATGCCTCGCAAAAGGGATTGGTGGCCTCGTTATGAAATTATCAACTTTACCATGTAAACTCAGCAAAAAAAGAAACGTCCTCTCTATGAACTGTGTTTATATTCAGCAAACTTAACATGTGTAAATATTTGTATGTACATAACAACAATCAACAACTGAGACATAAACTGAACAAGTTTACAGAAATGGAACTAACAGAAATGGAATAATGTGTCCCTGAACAAAGGGAGGGGGGGGGGGGGTCAAAATCAAAAGTAATAGTCAGTGTCTGGTGTGGCCACCAGCTGCATTAAGTACGGCAGCGGATCTCCTCCTCATGGACTGCACCAGATTTGCCCGTTCTGCTGTGAGATGTTACCCCACTCTTCCACCAAGGCACCTGCAAGTTCCCGGACATTTCTGGGGGGAATGGCCCTAGACCTCACCCTCCGATCCAACAGGTCTCAGACGTGCTCAATGGGATGATGACGGTGATGTCTGGTGAGGAACTGCCTTACAACAGGCCTACAAGCCCTCAGTTCAGCCTCTCTCAGAATATTGAGGACTGTCAGAGCGCTGATGGAGGGATTGTGCGTTCCTGGTGTAACCCGGGCAGTTGTTGTTGCCATCCTGTACCTGTCCCTCAGGCGTGATATTCGGATATAACGATCCTGCGCAGGTGTTGTTACACGTGGTATGCCACTGCGAGGATGATCAGCTCTCCTTCCTGTCTCCCTGTAGCATTGTCTTAGGCGTCTCACAGTACGGACATTGCAATTTATTGCCCTGGCCACATCTGCAGTCCTCATGCCTCCTTGCAGCATGCCTAAGGCACATTCACGCAGATGAGCAGGGACCGTGGGCATCTTTCTTGTGGTGTTTTTCAGAGTCAGTAGAAAGGCCTCTTAGTGTCCTAAGTTTTTATAACGGTGACCTTGATTGCCTACCGCCTGTAAGCTGTTAGTGTATTAATGAACGTTCCACAGGTGCATGTTCATAAATTGTTCATGGTTCATTGAACAAGCATGGGAAACAGTGTTCAAACCCTTTACAATGAAGATCTGTGAAGTTATTTGGATTTTTACAAATTATCTTTGAAAGACAGGGTCCTGAAAAAGGGACGTTTCTGTTTTTGCTGAGTTTAAATCTAAAAATGACCATACTGATTGTTTAAAGTAAAACAACCAAAACAAAGCTGGGCAGAGTGTGCAGTTTAAATAGGCTACTAACATTGCCTGGGGTTGTTTGGCATGCAAAATTACTTGTCGATCAATGACTGTCAACACACTTACATGCAGTTCCACACTGAACAAGAGAGGACGCATCAGTTGTTACAAGATAAGAGATATTTTCCGACGGTAGAAAGAATGTAATATGAGCAAAAAATACTTGTGAACCATGAATTCATAACCTTAGAATCTATTTTTTGAACGATGCATGCTACATTTGGATTGGTTTGGGATCCGTGGACTGATGCACTTGCATCTTGAACATGGAATCAGGGGCCGATGCGTTTCGGTGAATGTTACATCCCTAGCATATTCTGTAGAATATGGGAGCCACGATGTACTCCAAACCCCTTCAGACAAAAGTCATGCACCGAACAATATGTTAAATGTGATCAGTAGCAGATTAACATGAATGTCAAAACACTTGCCAAGATACTCAAAGACAATGCTGTCAGATTACAATTGGTTTCCAGGAAGATCATAAACCAACATTAGATATTTTTTGAGGAAAGACAATATTAATAACAAGAACTCCATCAAAGCATCTTGTTAACCTTTCTTACACCTCCCATGAAAGACAAGACTGGCTGGCGACTATAAACATTGTATATGTATAGTTACTATCATTAACCAATTGTTCTAAAAAAAAAGCACAACAGTTATTTTAGAGAAGCCTAACTAATTTGATGAAACATATACTATATACTTACTGTTTCATGTGGCATGGGGTTAAATC